>NC_048238.1:1651203-1820366 GCF_002007445.2 Ailuropoda melanoleuca | reverse complement strand
AATGGGTCATTTAGCTGAAATTGATAAATGCACTTCTTAGTAGAGGGGAATTGGGTTCTGTTATTATGTTATATAAATTATCAATAAATCCTATGATTCGGTAAAAAGAAGTTAAAACAAACAAACAAACAATGAGGAGGTCTTTCTTTGCTGCTGTTTCTAATTTACGTTGGGATCCATTGCATTTTGTTTCAGAAAGAGATGAGGTCCCTTGCATGAAGAAGGAGACATTAGAATCGGTCTTTTCCTCCCCGGTGAAAGCCATCCAGTGTCTGGAATGTGCCATAGTCATCTAAGACTGATGTCCGTTACACCAGTAACACTCAGTAGGCATAGTCATAGACAAAACTAAAGTTCCCTAGGTATCGGGGACAACATCCAACCCACTAAGATAGATTTTGTTGCCTTTGCCCCGAAAGCTCTGAGAACAAAGATGGTGTGAATAGAGCGTATGACATCACCTGTCCTGAGGGACCGTGCTTCCCGACACGGCTGCTAGTGTGGGGAACATGTCCATTAGACTTGTAGGTTCCTCGATCACTTTCCCAGCTGGCAATCTTCCTGGCCAGCGGACAAGTCCTGGAACGCGGATTCCACCTTCCCAGCCGGCCATGCCTTTCCCACCTACGAGGCGAGGCAACGGAGTGCCAGTTAAAATTGTCGCGGTACCAAGACTGAGTAAAAATGTAAATGAATATCAGTACAATGTGCTCAGAGCCCACCCCGTACCTGGTCCTGATGGGGTCAGCAGTACGTGTCCGTGGATTTACTTTTCCCCGGGCTGCTGATAGGTTTTTAACTGAATAACTAATCGTATTCGATATGGGATATGTGTACAGGCTGATTTACCTACAACACTGTTGTCCCCAAATACACGTGCTTCGTTCCCAGCTGCCTTCACACCTTTGCTCAAAGGTACTTTCTTGGTCATTCCTGCTGGCAGACTTCCTTTAAAATGACAGTCCCTCCACCCCGAGAAGTTTTTCTGCTCTTTTTTTTTTTTTGAGTTTTTAACTATCCTCTAACATATCATGGAATTCACTTATTCTCTTTTTCCTGGTGCGCCTCCCTCCACTAAAATGTAAGTTGCATGAAGGCATGGATTCTTTGGTTTTGTTCACTGCTCAGTCCAGCACCCTGGAAACAAACTGAATAGAATAGTATGAGTATATGCTAATTTATTACCCCAAACCAGGGCATTATAGAGCATGGACCCAGAAGGCAACAATGACCCCAGGACAACAAGCATAGCCCAGGAGTCACTTGAGTGAACCAGGAGGAATTGTCACCCTATGGTCTTCAGGGAGTTTTATTTTTTCATTAAATTACTCAAAGTAGAGTTTCAATCACAGCACATGGAGAAATGGAGATTTTTAAAAAGATGTCCTTCTAGGTAAAAATAGAGTTTTAATAAGAACACTTTCCCTTATGGGATTTATTTGCTTTCCTAAGCATGCCCTTTACTTGTGCAACCCCTAAAAGAGCAGACGTCCATGCCCTGCGGCCAGACTGAGGCAGAGACTATCCCATTCATGCAAAAATTATTATTTCCTACTGAGTCTGTATTATCATTATTCATGCAAAAATAGGCTCGGTTGTTTTGCATTCAGTGGCAAATCATGAATATTACATTTTCCCCTGGGAAAAAACTCTGAAATCTCTTTCAATAGACAGGATAGCATGCACTGAACATTTTACAGGTAATTTTCTTACCACATCAGGACGTATGCTACGGACCAGGCCAATGTGGTGGCTAACGGAACATGTTTTCATGCATTAACTGTCGCTCCAGGACATAGGGCTGGTATCCGTGCATTTAATTATAAAACCAGACACAAGCTTGCTACTTTGTGTGCTAAGCCATATCCTCACAAGAGAACACCAAGCTTCCTTAATCCCCAAGGAGCCTCTGTTTTGTTCTCTGTACTCTGCCTACCACACTGAATCTTCTCTCAACGGTCTTGTACATGGAATTGGTGACTAGGTAGATATTCGATTCAAAGGCGTGTGGTTACGTTAACGCTTTGTCATCTCACGGGGTGGCCACGGGGGCAGGTTTCTAGATGTGCCTGCAGCAGAATGTCAGCCCTGGGGCGCTAGCCTTCCCCATAATGTGTCGTCCGTTATGACGCTCCACTTTCTTCTACCCGGAGTCAAATAAAATGCACTTGCTCTCTTTTTCAGATGTTCATCTGCTCACTTCATGAGTTCCCATTATCTTGAGCACAGGAGAGCTCATTCACAACCAGACCCTCTTCCCGATCCCCACTTCTCACCTTTGTATATTCCGTTCCACCCACCACGCTGGGAATGGCCCACGTGTGCCTCCAAATGCCCCCCGTGGTCCGATGTAAGGTAGACAAGCGTGTGGTTCTTCAGACCAAAATCATCGATGGCATCGAGAATCTTGCCTGAAATAGTTTAAAAAAAAAGGGGAGGGACATGTGTTATGAATGTCATCATGAGCTTTGGACTGTAACGCTAGTACGACTAGTGGCCCGTTTCACTGCAAAACTGTTTCTCATCCACGATGCACCTGCTCCCAGTGGGTGTTGTGGGAGCTCAAGAATAGCCATGTTTTCTGAATTCCTCATCAGCGTCTCGTGTTGGGCAGATGATTATGTTAAATGAGGAGTGAAAATGGATTCATTCTTTACTATTTCACTAGCATTCACTGTTACATGATTATTGCCTAGTAATCATATTTTTTTTTACTGTCTTATTATGTGGACACCAACATTTATACTTTTAACTTATAATTATATTGAGCTTTTGCTAATTTTTCTTTGGGGCTTCATTGTTTCCATTCTTGATTGATGCCGACTCCTTTATTAAGGAATGAAGGCAGTTTGCATTGCCGGTAATAGGTCCTCTGGTTGCAAGGAACATCAGGTCAGCTGCTTACGATGCACACTTCTGGTATTTTGGGAAGCCTCGAGGTCTCTGCCTCTGTCGTGACTTTCATGTATTTTAGGAGCTCTGCACTAACGTGGTCTCACCCTCCATGTATGCGTCCGGGCCTTCACACGGCATGTGGGTCCTCTGCGTGTGTCTGTGTTCGTGCTTCTTGTCTTCTTGCAAGCACACCTGTCCCGTGGCATTAGGACCCACCCTAATGACCTCACCATAACTTGATCTCATCTGCAAAGGCCCTATTTCCAAATACTGTCACATTCACAGATTCCAGGAGTTAGGACGTGGACTTTTCTTTTAGGGGACAAAATGCAAACCTCAACAACAACTTTGCCCAAGATATTCCATCCCTGAAACTCTGAGTTAACTTCCTCCTTCCTATGTTCTCCTCCTCACTCACCATCTCTCTGGCCACCTACTGCTGCTGCCCTGATCTGAGAGTCAAACCTTCTGCATGTAGTTTGGTGTTTTAAGTTCTATTGTTTTATCAGATTTCATTTATTTATTTGCCAGCTAGAGAGAGGGCACAAACAGGGGGAGTGGCAGAGGGAGAGGGAGAAGAAGGCTCCCCACTGAGCAGAGAGCCTGACATGGGGCTCGATCCCAGGACCCTGGGATCATGACCTGAGCTGAAGGCAGATGCCTAACTGATTAAGCCACCCAGGCCCCCCTTAAGCTCTATTTTTGATAGCTCTTTCTTTGCAACCGCGAGAGTGCGTCCTGATTCTCTCTCTTCACTGGCCTCCCCTCAGATGTCCTTGAGCAATTTCATTTCTCATCACTTTGTTCCCCTCTGTTTGCTTCATCATCATCTGCGTGAGGAACAGTCCCCAGGTGAGAGTAATGAATACTTTCAT
This sequence comes from Ailuropoda melanoleuca, assembly GCF_002007445.2. Lineage (NCBI taxonomy): Eukaryota > Metazoa > Chordata > Mammalia > Carnivora > Ursidae > Ailuropoda > Ailuropoda melanoleuca. Next base: position 1,816,596 of record NC_048238.1, on the reverse strand, counting down.
TAAAATCACATTAAGCCTCGATATGAAGTTTTGAATCACTAATATTTTCCGAGTCACCGTTCCCATCAAGAATCCGGTATATTTCCATTTACTGATATCTTCTCTTATGAGTCAGTTGTGTTCAATGCGATCACTTACTTTTCAAACATATTTCTATATATTGATTGTTGATATGGAAGCTGCTATGAGTGATACCTTATCTCCTACTGTATATTGAAATCGGCTATTTTTAACATAAAGAAAAAGTATTACTTTTGGCACATATTTCTAACAGAGAAACGTTGTTGTCTCAATGCCTGTATTATTTTTATATTATTGCTATAGTATATATTAACATAACGTGCTATCAATAACATCATATGCCAATGATATATGTACATGTTATATTATATAGAACATGATATACTATTACTAATGATATATGTATATGTTATAGTATGTTATTATATTTTATATTATGTATTATATGTGTGAAGAACATATTTAAGTTGATGCTGACAAGCATGTAAGTATTTTCATGGTTACTACTTAATTAATTTTTTAAAAGGTTTTTTCATTTATTTATGACAGAGTGTGCGTGCATGCACTAGAGTGGGGAAAGGGGCAGAGGGAGAGGGAGAGAGAATCTCAAGCAGACTCTAAGCTGAGCACAGAGCTGGGTGCAGGGCTCAACCTCTGAGATCATGACCTGAGCCAAAACCAAGAGTCAGACACTGAATTGACTGAGCCACCCAGGAACCCCCCCTAATTAATATTTTTTTAAAAATCTCTCAAAACATTGAGAATAGAGCCAATTAAAAGCATTGGTCAACATCGTGTGTAAGGTAACTGAAAAAATAATGGAAATGCTTAACACCTTTATATAAAAATAAATTTATATTATAAATATAATATATATATCTAATATCAACTGAAATAGATTATATAAACATTTATAGATACTATATAGTCATTGCATTTCTATTATCCATAGTATATAAATTAACATTATGCATTATATTATATATTATACATTTATTATGTGTTATATATAGTACATATTTACTATGTATTATATATTGTTTATTATAATATTATATATCATAGATACTGTATAATACAAATATATATACAAATATATATTATCTTATAGATGCTATATAATACAAATATATACAAATTTTATATATTATGGATACTGTATAATACAAATATATATACGAATATTATATATTACAGATATTGTATAATACAGATATACATACAAATATTATATATTACATTATAGATACCATATGCTATAAATATACACACAAACACACTCGCTTCAGTTGATGCTAGACAGGTGCTAATCATTTCCATGGCCACTACCTAATTATTTTTTAAATCCCTCTCAAAATTACTTGACACCTGTAAGGAATATAACTGTCTATGTTGGAAATCCTAGAGATTTCAGTGATGCTGGAAATAGATGTAACATATTTATCATATCTACTTATATTTTAAATATGCGTTTCATACATGTGTCTTGGTATTTGCGTGTGCACGTAACTTCCTCAGACAGTTTGCCCCTGTCCTGAGCTCTTGTCGCCCAGCCCAGGGGAGCAGCCGAGAGCACCTGCTTCCAAGCACACCTGCAGCCCTTACACAGCCAGCCCAGAATCCAATCCCAGCCATCATCACTTTTGTACAAACAGGTCCAGCCAGGCCTCTCCTCCTACTCCCATGGTTCATCATCCATCTGCCTCACGTTGGACACTCACCCTCTCCTCCCGATCGGGAGGAACCTGCTCTGAGCTTCTAGAATTCTCTGAGACTCATTTCAGATGCATGACTAATTAGGCACCAGAGGATTTCCCCTGGGTTGGGTGGGGGATGCCGTGTGCATTGGAAGCCTCTACCTGGGTCTGAGGAAGGGGGAAGCCAAGGAGAGGGTTGGGGAGGGAGTTTCTAGAGTTTTCCCAACACCTGTGAAATGACAGCCTGTGGGAGTTATGGGATGGTTCAGAAGAACGGAGCCATGTTTCCTCATCTCTGTCCATAATATTTGGCCCTACACCAGGAGCAGCTGAACTAGCAAATAGGAGTGAGCAGGTTCTGATCCTGGCTCCCCGAGACCTGTCCTGTAATCTTGAGCAAGACCCCAATATCTCGTGCCCTTGTTCCCTCATCTGCCAAGGGGAGTAACAATGCTGAGTATGGTCCCCAACTCCTAGAATGTTTATGGGGTTCCATGCGGAACACACTTGCAGCAGTGCCCTCCTCATGCATCTAAGGGTTCATTCAGTCAATAGCTCCCACCGTTTAACTGTTAGGGCTCTTTAACAAATGCGTTAGTACGATACCCCAACCAGGAACCAGGAAAACTTTCTAACAAGGAGAGCAGCAATTCCCGAGACCTGGGGTTTTGTTTTAGCTTCCAAGGTGGATATTTTGGAGAAAAATAAACTTCTCAGTATTTCTGAAATTGCATATCAAAACAGATGATTATTTGTCCTGAAAGGTCAGTTCCAACTGGACAGAAAACATACACCACCCGTGGGTACCAACGGTCTGTGAACCTCAGGCACACGCTTCCAAAATGTGGCTTTCAAAAACCCTGGCTTGTCCGCAAATATTCAGCACACCCATGGATAGCTGTGTCATTACTGAGTACCACGGAAAAAAATCCCATGGAGATCAAACCGTACCAAGAGGTGCCTTAAGGCTATATTGTCATTTTATTAGCTCAGATAGTTTGAAAACCTTGCCTTGATTTAAAGTTTTAAAGCAGATAGAATTGTTTTGTTCTTTGTTTGCCTGTTTTTAGTGATCACATCCGCTACACACACCACACACCCAGGCACATACACATATGCCTTCCTAAGTATAGACATATGTGCCTATGTTTCATTAAATAGTATTTATATTTAAAATAATTTTTAGTGGTGCCTGAGTGGCTCCGTCAATGAAGCATCTGCCTTCAGCTCAGGTCATGATCTCAGGGTCCTGGGATCCCAGGCTCTCTGCTCAGCGGGGAGTCTGCTTCTCCCTCCCCCTGATCTTGCTCTCTCTCCCCTTCTCAAATAAAATCTTTTTTAAAAATTTAAAAATATTGTAAAATATTTTCTATGTCCTTAACACTGCGAATTGACAATACCGTATTGACTTCCCTTTGGTCAGGCTTGAATTCTTTTTTTTTTTTAATAAAGATTTTATTTATTATTTATGTATGTATGTATGTATTTATTTATTTATGAGAGAGAGAGCAGGGAGAAGCAGCCTTTGCAATGAGCACATAGCCCAAGGCAGGGCTCAATCCCAGGATCTGGAGATCATGAGCTGAGCCGAAACCAGGAGTCAGGTGTTCAACCTACTGAGCCAGCCAGGTGCCCTGCTCAAGCTTGATTTCTAAAGCCTCTCTCTGCTTACTAAAATATATTCCATGCCAACATCCTACATTTGGAGATGATTATAACCCAAAGCTTCTGTCCTGCCAACACATGAGACCAGCGTCATGTGCTTTTCTGTCTTCCTTCTCAGAAAACTTGAGTCCGATTTGCCAACTAATATACGTAGCATGGAAACTCGGGGACTCACAGAGATAGGGGAAGCATTGAGCGTGGTTTTGTGCCGACTTTGCCGCAGGCTTCCACCTCCTACATCGTTGGGGTCGTCCGGGGGCGGGGGGCATGTCTGGGTGCCCTGAACTATCAAAGCACGAAGTTCCAGTCTCCGTAGGACCTGCCACTTACCCACCATGGAGTCCATCTCCTGCACGTTGTCCCCATATAAGCCATGCTTGCTGGTGCCGATGAACTCGGTTGTCGTGGGGAGAGGCACGTGTACATGCAGAAAGGAGTAAACAAGGAGGAAAGGTCCTTCGCGGTGCCTGGGGAGACATCAATCACTCCGCTTATGTGTTTGCAAAGTCTGGGAAGGCAAACCACATCATTTTTTGTCACACAAACCTGGTGTCCATTCATCTTCTATGTGCCCAAGGAGAGGGAATGCATGTGTGAGGCAGCCCCTTGGAGAGAGCAAGGGGTGGATACCAGTGCCTTGGAGATGCTGGGGTGGATGCCAGCACCTCCAGCATCTGGACTTGCTCCCCAGGACGTGTGTGGGACGGCTTGATTCCTGAGTGGCCCTGCCTGGCACAATGGAGCTCACAAGCCCATCCAGCTCTGCTTGGCACACTTTTCCCATGGCTGATAATGTCTCAGGCCAGAGTCACACCTGACAGACCCAAGGGATGGTGGCTCGGGAGTGGTTTCTTAGAAACGCCAACTCTTTCACAACCCCGAAGCAAGCATGGACAGAAACGTCTTGGCAAGCTGTCCACACACTTTCGGGTCTCCTGGGAGGACACAGGAAATGAGGTTGCCTCACTTCAAGCCCTGACAACCCATGGGGAAGGTAGGTCACCGGGTAACCAGGGCAGCTCACGACACAAATGCCATTCTTTGGGAAATTTCTTCTCTGATGACATATGATGGTATAAAAAGTGAGGGGAAAAAATGAAAAAAAAGTTGGGTCATGGTGAGCTGGTTTGAATGGCATCCCTCCAAAATTGGTGACTACCTGGGGGCTCAGAATGTGATCTCATTTGAGAATGGGGTCTTTGGAGATGTAATTAGTGGAGAGGAGGTCATCCTGGGGTAGGGTGGGGTCAGAATCCAAGACCTGGTGTCCTTAAAAGAAAAAGATGGTTTGCATGTACTACTGAGGATTGAAATTATACAGATGTTGCTTTATGTCACAAAAGGATATCTGCAGATGGGATTAGGTTCAGGATGTCGAGATGGAGAGATAATCCTGGATTATCTGGATGTGGATCCAATGCAATCACAAGCGTCCTTGTAAGAGGAACCCCAATATGATCAAAATCAGACAAAACATAGTGTGGATAGGACTAGAAACAGACTCTGCCCTAAAACGTCCAGAATGAGCTAGTCCTGCCAATGCCTCGATTTTAGCGCCCCTCCCCCCATAAGATGAGATTCAGATTCCTGACCTCCAGCACCATAAAATAGTAAACACATCTGTTCCAGCAGCCACAGGAAACGCACACACTGAGAATCCAGGTAAAAGCAATTTCTAGCATCCACGAACCCAAGCCACGTGCCCATGGCCACATCACTAATCAATGGAGTAGCTTCTGAATCATCAGAGTCCCTGTTCACTTTCCACATGGTGCCACTGTGGATTATATACACCTTCTGAAACTCAGCACAGGTTTTGGTGATGGAAGCACATTTTCACACCCCAGCATTTGTTCTTGATGTACTAATGTAAACAGTAAGCAACAATGTGTGCAGGTGTCTTCAGACTTGAACTGGCTCACTGAATGGAACAGGATCGCTCATCTTGAGCTTCCAGTGTGATGGAAGTCACCTCTCAAAGCATCTGTCTCTCTGCACGTATGGAAGTCTCCAGGAAATGAGGAGTTTGCCCTAAGAGAAACCAGCCATTCCGTGGCATCCACAATGCAAAGATGGTTTAATCTCTCTAAGAGTCTAAATTTGTATTGTGCCCACCTGGGCTATAAGATAAGGACAAAGCTATCTACAGGTTGCCCAAGATCCTTTATGCCACCGAACAAGTCTACATGCCAGTTGAACACACCAGCTTACAGGTCCCTACCCCAGGATGATGTCATCCTCATGAATTACACCTCCAAACACCCTATTCCGAAATAAGATCGCATTCTGAGATTACAGGTGGACATGAATTTTGGAGGGACACCAATCAACCCAAGTCACCACGGTGCAACTTTTTCTTTTAATTCATTTTTTCCCACTCTTTACATTTTGATATCTCATCAGAGCAGAAATTTTTCAGAGTGGCATTTGCACTGTGTGCTGTCCTCGTTAGCTGAGGACCTATCTTCCTGGGGCTTGAGCTTCACGTAGTAATGCCTGGCCACTTCTTCATGGTGTTCTTGTTCACCTTTGAACATTCCGTTAACACACCTTCTCAAGTACGGCTTCCCCGATGTCTTGGAAAGTCCCTACGGTTTGGACTGATAACACCTGGATTTATGCCCATTAGCTTATTTCTTATTATGGGCTTGTACAAACGCTGTCATCGCTACATATGATCTTATCCTTGAAGTCTGGACCCCAGGATGGTGATCAGTACAGATATAGCCTCAGGCAATGTTGGAATGGTGAATAAAAAATGTGTTCACAGTCTTAAAAAAAAATGCAACAACCTGGAAGCCTATAAACGTGGCTCCCTTGGAAGGTTTCCAGCGATTATGCTCTGGGTGCATTGGGCTTCACAATGATCACCACTGATCTCAGCTGAATAATGTCCCTTACATACCTCATACTCAATGATAAGCCCTCTGATTTTAATCTCTCAAGGAGATTTCTTTCCTCAGAGGAAAACACTGTAGTGGCCAACTCATTCTGCTACCTACTTTCCTGGCAAATATGTTTCCTATTGTGCATTAACATGCAGACAGTATGCATATAAATGAATTATAAATTAACAAGCCAGATTTGTAATTTTGACTCTAGTGTGAGTCTACCCGCTTGATCTGACCAAATATGAATTTCAAGGCCAATGGAGAAATTGTGATTTTAATAACAAGAAGTCAAATGAGATAGCCCTCCCTAGGTACTGCGTGAAGAATCCAGCGTGCCTCCAAAAATACAGTATGGTAGTCTCTAGCCCTAGCTAGTAATATTCCCTTTCTTAATTCGATATTGTTCAAATCATCACCTCTTATTTTTATAAAATGCTCATTGTGTTATGTTTAGAAGACTCCTGTCTTTAAAATACTCCATCTTAAATCCATTAAGATACGTAGATTTTTTTTTTTGTAAATTACTTTTACCTTTCCATAAATGAAATCGCTTCCTTCACCATGATGGAACCAGCTCGCTCTGCCTTCATGGGCTGCTCGGTGATGTCATGTTCTCGCATGAGGAGGCAATCCCAGTACAGAGCAGACGTATAACTGGAGAACCAAAAGTAGCCCAGTAGAAAAATAAAAAGGATCATAAAGAGGATGAGGGACCAGGGAAGAGAGATCAAGTGACACAGTTTTGCCAAGGTGAGAGTGAGCACAGCAATGGCGACCAGCTGCACACAAAACCAGACTTTGCTCCCGATGGCTAATTCTGTGTCACGAGAGGGATCTGGCCAGCAGGGGTCTATCAGAGTGAATGGCATGCCATAGAAGTAATCAAATCCATAATGAGACGGATGATGGCACTGGTCATGTCGGGACTGGCAGTGTAAGCCTTGATGCCATTTGCCTGAAATTACAAACAGACAAATAAAGCATAGTATGCACGCCCACCACGAAGACCACGTGAGCGCTCTTCATTCAAAACAAACAACTCATGCAAAAAATGGAGCAGCAAATACTTTTCTTTTGCCTAAAAATCTGAGTTCAGCACCCCATTCATCTTTTGCTCTTCCTTAGTTCACAGACATTTATGTTAAGATCTGGTTGTGAGTGACCAGATACGATGAAAAATAAAGGGAGGAAAATACAGTTGTGAGTTTGAAGCAAGGATGTGAACTGGGCAGTTTCTCATTCACAGAAAGAAAAGAATCATAGCAACAAAGATAAATACATGACAGAGACAGGGGAGATTATAGGTGGTGGATAGATAGGTGACTAGGTAAGTAGATAATTGATATTAAATAATGAGATATATATGATATAAGGTGGATGGACAAGAGGGAGGGTGGATAGATAGGTAGGTAGATAGGTAGGTAGGTAGATAGATAGATAGATAGATAGATGATAGATAGATAGATAGATGATAGAGAGATAGATGATAGATAGATAGATAGATAGATAGATAGATAGATGATAGATAGATAGATGACAGATAGTTAGAAAGAGAGATAGATGACAGAAATGATGGAAGATAGATGGGGTATGTATATCGTATGCACAGGTGGATAGATGGATAGATGAATAAATTGATAATGAGTGGGTGGATGTGTGGGTAGGTGGATAGGTGGGTATATAGATAATAGATAGATATAGATAGATGATAGATAGATATAGAAAATAGATGATAGATAGAAAGATAGATATAGATGATAGATAGATAGATAGATAGATAGATAGATAGATAGATAGATATAGATAGATAGAATGGATATAGGGATAGATGATAGATAGATAGATAGATGATAGATAGATATAGATAGATGATAGATAGATAGAATGGATATAGATAGATAGATGATAGATAGATAGATAGATAGATAGATAGATAGATGATAGATAGATATAGATAGATAGAATGGATATAGGGATAGATGATAGATAGATAGATAGATGATAGATAGATATAGATAGATGATAGATAGATAGAATGGATATAGATAGATAGATGATAGATAGATAGATAGATGATAGATAGATAGATAGATGATAGATGATAGATAGATAGATAGATAGATAGATAGATAGATGATAGATATGGATGAATGACGGAGGATGGACGATTGATGATGGATGGTTGGATAGCTCCCTGGATGGAAATCCTAGGTCTCCCACTAAAGCTCACTGAACTTTATTTGATAAAACTTGTCACGCCTTGAACTGTAACAAAAAGACCCATGGGCATCCTGTTGGCATGTGGAGTCTAACAGAGTATGGTCATGTGTATCCACCAAAACATTAATGGTTCCCTGCATGGAGTTGGGGCTACATGAAGGATGCACGTATTCACATCTCTGAACACCTGAGTGAGTGCAGATGAGAAGCAAGGCTATGGCCCAGGTTTTTCTGTCCCACACCTCCACTAAGGTTGTCTTCTCTCATCAATGTCAAATTGGTTACAAAAATTGATTTAATATGGCATGTTATTTTCATGCCAGTTGAAACCCAGGCTCTCAAATGGAGACAGTAGCTTTAGCTTCCAATGGGTCATCATTGGTTGACATCTATCATCTTTGGCAGTGAGAAAAAAGACATCCATACAATATCCATGGTTCCATTTCAATGAAATAATGAGGAGGGCTGGAGAACCTATATTGAGAAAATATGCAAGCACAGAGAGGCTGACAGATTTGATCTTATTGTGCGACATTTGCATTAAAACGTCTCATGTGTCTCTCAGCCTTGGGAAGAAGCAATTTCCTTATTTTCGAAATTAGGGAGATGGTTATTCTCAGACATCCCTTCTGCCTGTAAGTTATCGATGATTCTGTCCAAAATGTGCAATGCGATTAACTAGGGTTCAAGGTCATTACCAGCCCACTGCAATGCAATCGGGAGACTAAATGTGGACTTAATCATTGCTAAAGGGAGCAGCACAGTTTTCTCCTATGCATTGACTCTCTCGAGCTGTGGGAGTGGTGAAAGAAGGAGCTAATCCAGGGGGACAGACTGGAAGGGGCCAATGGAAGTTTTCTAAGGCACTGAAATGTTCCTTATCTTAATTTACGTGGCAGATACAGGGTGTCGACATTTTTCAAAAGACGTTTTTTAAAGATACATTTTCTTTCAATTTGGGTGATGGGTATAGGGTGTAGACGTTTATATGGAGTCAAAAGTGGACACTCCATGAGAAGTTCATGATGCATAAAGCTATTTGTGTGTTCTTGAGAGGGTCGTCATGTTTCTTAAATCATACGTGGTGAATGAGATGAAGGATTTCAGAGTCTGCCGAGAACAGTATAGTAAGACCATCATAGTATAGTGGGGTCTTTGCAAAGATGAAGAAACAGGGTGCTACAGAAACATGTGGGGTGGCCATCTGGAAAGGCCTGAGGGTCAGGTGGGAAGGAGTCTTCTGTCGTGCCTGAATTTGTCTGAAAAGGATAAACAGGTGCCATTTCAGAAGGAGTGTGTGTGTGTGTGTGTGTGTGTGTGTGTTCGATGGGGAGGGTCATTATGATAGAGGGTCCCAGCTGAGCAAAACACAACAATGAAAGAGAGTTCTGGAGGACACAGGGGACACGTCTACTTGAGAAAGACCGTATAATATATTAAGCAGATTAATGTTGAAAAGCAAAGAGAAAGGTCAGAGGTAGCCAATGAAATCGCAGATCAATCATAAGGAGGGTCTTCCCTGCTATAGCCAAGACGCATGCTAATTTGAAATAAAAGGTCTCCAAGAAAATCATGTCAAGTAGAGAACACAGGGGCGCCTGGATGGCACAGTCAGTTAAGCATCAGACTCTTGGTTTCCACTCAGGTCGTGATCTCAGGGTGCTGGGATGGAGCCCCGCGTCGGGCTCCACACTCAGCGCAGAGTGCTTTAGATCACCTCTCCCTTTCCCTCTGCCCCTCCCACTCGTGGTCTCTCAAATAAGTAAATAAATCTTAAAAAAAGAAAAGAACAACACATATTATTTCTTTATAGTAAATAAGTCACGCCTTTGGCCACTTCTCACCTATCACTGCCGTGGTATACCCTTGCTTCTTCAGTAAGGCTGCAAACGTCGTCTCATTATGAGGGAGTCCAGCAGGGGCTCCAAGTGTGATAATGACACGGTTATCTGTGTCAGAAACCATTCCTGAGTGGGATGGAAAAACAAAATCAGAGACAACAGAACACACACACACAATGAGAAGATGCCCATCAGCTGAAGAGGAAGTGAGTGATGCAGCTGGAAGATGCAACAAGTGAGGAACAGAAAATCATCATGTGGGGGAGGAAAATTGTGTTTCCCAGACAGAACTCACACTGCTCCCCACTATAAACCCATTTACACGCTTGCATGCACACACACAACACTACCAGACATGCACAAACACACCATTCAAATAACAGTCTAGAAATACTAGCCTCCAGCATGTTTACGATGACATGGGGTATCATTTCAATGCACACTGGCAACTGAACATCTAACGTGGGCTACCCTTGGCGGGGGAATCATTGTATCGCAAAAAGGGCCAAAAAATGAAATCTTGTGAGAACTTCAAACCCTCCTGTTTCTTCAATGGATTTTTTTTCTGACAATAGATTTTAGTTGTATTTGTACAAAAGATAGATAAGCCAAAAGTTTGTCAAAAACACTGACATTGGGGCGCCTGGGTGGCACAGCGGTTAAGCGTCTGCCTTCGGCTCAGGGCGTGATCCTGGCGTTATGGGATCGAGCCTCACATCGGGCTCCTCTGCTGTGAGCCTGCTTCTTCCTCTCCCACTCCCCCTGCTTGTGTTCCCTCTCTCGCTGGCTGTCTCTATCTCTGTCAAATAAATAAATAAAATCTTTAAAAAAAAAAAAAAACACTGACATTGCCCCGGTGTTCATTACCTTGAAGAGTGGACACATGGTTTTTGAACCTCTCCATTCCTTCCCAGAAATAGAGCAGTAAGAAAAGAACTGTTCACCCGTGGACATCACTGACAAAACTAGGTGACAGATAGATGGGGACATGTCAACCGTAAGCCCAAGACCTACATTTTAGAGAAAAGAAGCAGGAGAAAGCAAACCAGTTTCTGAAGGATCCAGTAACCGAAGAACCCCAGAATAGCCAACAGGTGTTCCCTGGAGAGGAGCAAAAACAGAGGGACTTACCCCAGTTCCACTGCTAGTGACCGAAGGTTTCTGGGTATGAAAATGTTGGAGCGATCCAGAATGAAGAACTCCCTAAACCGACCTATCCTGGCTTCCTACCAAAATGGCGGCCCAACCTTGAACCAATGTCCGGGAGTGGAGAGAAAATCGAATAAGATAGGATAAAGTGAGTGAAAAGAAAGAGAAATTCCAGATAAAAACAAGAGAGGCAGTGCAGGTGGAGACTTTCAGAGAGGGAGAGCCCATTGTTTAAACACCATAGACAAGGAGGCAAGAGAAAAGTCTTCCAGGTTAGATTTGGTAACCATGCCCTCTACTAGAAACTTTCTCCTTCTAAATGTTAGGGAAGCTAGTTTTACATAAAGTGAGCAGCACAGGGAAAAAAAAAAAGTCAAATCACCTGTAAGTTTACCATAAGAAAAAAAAGAATAATTTATCATTTATTGGACCTGATTCACCTTAGCAACAGTTAAGCGAGATATCATCAACCTCACAGGATTCAAAAGGTTATGGAACACACACAAGGAGCTGGGCGAGGGGCTTCTCAACCTTGACTAAGAACTGGACACAAATCCTGGCCAATGAAATGTATGCTCTCCTTCCTCTTAAACTACAGAATCGGTGCCCCTAAACCATGGCCAGTCTGACCACCTTTGAAAATATAACCATATGGCCCAACCATTCCACCCCTTGCTATGTATCCAAAAGAATTGAAAATACGTGTTGAGTCAAAAACGTGTACGGGCAGGTACACAGCCGAACTATTTCTAAGAGCCTAAAGCCGGAAACAGTCCAATGGTTGGTCAATTGAGGGATGAATAAAGAAAAGGTGTTACATCCATACAATGGCGAAAATGTGTGATAAACGTTTGACACACTCTGGCAGGTGCATCTCATGACACCCCCAATTAGTGCCGATGCCTCTTCTTAGTTCCTTCCAAGAGAGCATCTCCTTCTTGCCCTGGGATGGAAAGTCCTGCCTACTCCTGATCACAGGACACTCAGGATAAACAGTCAGCGTGAAGTGAATAGACATAGCCATGCAGGGCAGGCTTGGGTCAACTAGGAGAACAATGGTTTCCACGCAGACATCCACAGCTGCATATTCAAGGACGTGCGTGTGTGTGTGTGTTTGCACTTTTTTGGCGCAAACTTTTCAAAATGGACTAGCTACATTTTCATTTCCTTGAATCCTAATGTGTCCGCAAAGCATAACAGAGGCTTGTCCGTCTACACACCTGATCGGATGGGGTATCTTCCTGTGAGGAAGGCAGCCCGGCTTGGGGTGCACATGGGGGCCGCAGAGATGTGGTGATTTAGCTTCACGCCTTCCCTGGCTAGGTGGTCAATGTTAGGTGTCCTGGAAAAAGAGACAGAAAGGGAATTGCAGAGAGGAGGAGGGGAGACACAGAGGCAGAAACCAACACCTGTTTACGATGATTCCCTGAGCCCAGAACAGGAGAAAAAGTAACTGCACACAGCGCCGTATTTCCTTTTTCTCCTCACTTCATGGAAAAAACACAGTTGAGGCTTTAGGCACTGGCTGTCCATTGCAGGGCTGATATAATTTGCTTCTGCAATATGGTGTCTACTGAGAATATGGCACTGCCTTCTAAAGCATATATAAAAAGTTACGCGTCTGTGGGCTGATTAATTAAGGCTAATGACTTACAGACCTTAGTTATGCCTACCTACTTATACACACAAGGGCAAGTTCGATGCTCATATTCCATAGACAGATGTCCCTGGTCTAGACAAAGGTTGCAACCCCTGCCTTGTCATTCCCCGTAAAGACACCTGGAGGTTGGAGACCATCAGACAGACTTCAACGAAAACTCACTTGGCTGGATGCACATAAAATGTAACGAGACCCAGCTTTCTTCATGAGAAAGATGATAGAACAAAATGGAATTGTTAAAGTGTAGGATTCATAAGTCTTGCCGAGATGCGTTCCTAAGCCACGGCGTCGGCATGACCCACATGAACGGTTTTTATCGCCTACCACAGAGCTCTGACTCTGTTTCACATATTTTTTTCTTGTTTTGGAGGCCTAGTCTTAAAATAGAAGAATATCACCTTAAAAGGTTTCCAAAATTAGGAAGCATAAAACGACCAGTTCCAGCAAATAAAAGTATGCATAAAAAAATCATCACTCCTCAGGGCATCTGCGTGGCTCAGTCGGTTGAGCAGATGGCTCTTGGTTTTGGCTCAGGTCATGATCTCAGGGTCATGGGATCGAGCCCCAAGTTGGGCTCTGTGCTCAGCGGGAAGTCTGCTTGAGAGTCTCTCTCTCTCTCTGTCCCTCCTCCATTCTCTCTCTCTCTAAAATAAATAAATCTTTCAAAAAATCATCATTCATCATAATATTACATATCATAGAAGACTTACTATGTGCCGCTAATCTACTCTAAATGCTTTGCACATATGAACTCACCCCATATACTTACTACCCAGCTGTGCACTCAGCCAACAAGAAAGATAAGTGAGGCACACAGACATTAAGTAAATTGCTTGAGGTTTCACAACCAATACGTGCAGAACTAAGATCAGGATCCAAACAGCCATGATTTTAACATTATTTGCTTCTTTCAAAGACATATTCCAACCCATAAGCTTGGTTTTGCATGTGATGGAGTCATAAGACTTTATCAACCTTCCGAGCCCAGACAACAGACGAAATAGTGCGACTCAGCTCGAAGCCATACCTGATTGTGTCATTGCCAAAGCAGCCCAGGTCCCCAATCCCAAGGTCATCAACCACGATCAGGACTATATTAGGCTTATCATCATGTTCCTCTTGGGACTGGCATGGGTTTAAAAGTACGCACATCCAAGACAGAGCGATGAAGAGACTCCTGAAAGGCAATCATGGATTTTATGTGATGATTTTGGGAGCCACGTCCCATTGCAATTGCCCCCTTCCCATGAAAGCAACAGGGCTCATGGGAGACCAGACACTTTACCCTGAGGAACAGGCGAGCTTCTCGAATTTCTCTTCCCAAGCCTTGACTGCCACTGTCGAATGGGACCCATGACACTCAAAGGGAGCCTCTCCTGGGTTTCCCGCTCCCATACACTAAATGCCTTTCCACGAGGTGAAGTCTGAAATTGTTTACTCAGAGACAAAGCATTTCTTAGGCCAGACACAATAATGCTCCTGAGGGCACACCCTCGGAAGAGGGAGCCTGCTGACTTTCCTTCACGCCTGACGGAATTCAAATGTGCGCAGGCATAGAGCTTTGCTAAAGGGACATTTGGTTGGAGCAAGAAGCAACAGCAACAACAAACAGCAAACAAAACAAAGAAAAAGCAACCCAAGGGCAAAGGAGAAGGGAGAACGTTGGTGCAGAAGTGAATTGTGGAAAAGGAACAGCCTGGAATCAGAAAACCAGTCGAGCCCCCTTCAGGATACTGCTCAGTCCCAACCAAAGTCCCGTTGTCTCAAAGAAATATATAATTCCCTTCCCACTGGATCCTTACTCAATTACCAGGTAATGAATATTGGAAGTATCAGTGACATCTCCATCTTGTCTTTATCAAAACTCACCTCAAATATTTCCTCTGGGAGGGAGGAGAGAAATGGCCGCTGACCCTCACCTGCTCCCAAAACCCTTCGTAAATGCTTGGAAACAATGCTGGTCACATGATTTGCAACACTTTGGTTTTACCCAAACATATTCCCCCAAGACTGTGAACTTCTCAAAGGCGGGACCTATACGGCCAGGACTTTTCCCGTTGCCAAATCATGATAATGAGAGGCGTGTTTTCATCTACCCAATGTGGGTTGAATTGCTTTTCTCACATCCTATTTTTACAATATTTCGTTTACTTTTATTTTTGTCATTGAAGTGTAGTGAGCACATAGTGTTCCATCAGTTTCCGGTGCACAGCAGAGTGATTGGACAAGTCTCTATGTTACGCCGCCATCGGAAATGTAGCCACCACCTGTTGCTAGTAAATTATGTACAACATCTTAAAATAATACTAGTATGTTGGCAATCCGCACTTTACCTTTGTATGAGTTGCCAAGATATCTCCTAGTTTATCATAGACATACTTAATCCAGAATATCAATGTAGACAAACAACCATTCACTAGGACATGTGACATTGAATGCCTGCTGTCTGTAAGGCTGAATTCTCAGGTGTCTCCGGATTGCGCATTACATTCAATGCATTTGCAAACTAGCTCATGACTTCCCTCACCTGAGCTTCATTGCACAGTGCCAGGTGCCTTCTTATTTTCCTTGGCCAGAGATAAAATGTGCTGAAAAAATACAAACAGATGTTATCTTCATGTAATGACATTAGTCTCCATTGTGAAATCCTCATGAGATATTTCCACTTCTGACACTTAAAAGTGGTTTTCCAAAATCTGTCAAGACAGGAACCTTCCACCATCAATGTCTCTGCTGCTCTTAGTTTGTTTTTAAGGAGTTCTCGCTGTGCCAAGTCCTGGGTCCACCTGCTTCTTTCTGCCTCTTGAGTTAACTGGCTCAGTCCCTAAACCTACCATTAAACACATCTGGATGACAGTATAGTCTTGAGGAAAGGGATTATACTCAGAATGTCTACATGGGGTGAATTTGGGTCACCCAAAAAGAGGTAATTACTTGACTATATCTACTAATTTGGTTTTGCATTAGCACAAATCCACACCACTATACAGTGATTTTTAGAATAATCATCATATATCATGAGGAGGGCCTGCAGTGAGCACATGCGATTACAGCAAAATTCATTGCAGTGAAAGAAAACAGACACTCATCTTTCACTTGCAAGCTATCACTCATATTTGTACTTAAAATAATATTGGGAACATAATACAAGCTACCTCCTTCATCAACCTGTCTTGTCCAAAGCAAGATGTCAGATACCACAGAGAAAGAGCTATTGGCTAAGACATGGAAAGGAAGGAGGGAGAAAGGAGAGAAGCTTATTCAAACAAACATTAGTTTGGATTCAACCTCTCAGTGTGTAAGCTGATCCACTGGGCTCTAGAAAATAGTCAGCCAAAGGGGCTTCCAAAATCCCAACTCTGCCCCTGACAACAGAAACTAATCAAGGACCAAGAAGAGTCAAGAGCGTCCATCCTAGTAAGGCTTCCTCAACTCACCTGTCAGGGTTGGTTTACCTGATGTCCAGGACAAAAGCAGGAGACCGTCTTGAAGAGCCCTTGCTTCTCCTCAACAGCCACCTGGACTCATTAGTCCAACGTCAGCCTGCTGGTACCACCTCCCTCTGCAGTGTGGAGGCTGGTCCACGCTCTGCCCATCCAGATGGTTCAGGTTTGTGAGACACAAAGGAGGCAACCTGATTTGCCTTCCTCATTTGCATCTTCTTGTACAACCCAGGGGGGAAATGTCATAGTCAGCAATACCCTTGGCACCTTCCCTGCAGTAACTGACTGTTCTTATCTTAACTACCATCAAAATGATTCATCAAGCTGGTCTCCTACAGAGAAACAATCGCTTGATCCTGGCCACTGGATTCTGACGACTTCATGAGCCCCAGCTTTGCCCTGGGGAGATCTAGACACCCAGCTAAAGGAGGCAAAATACACTCTCTCCCCAACCCCCAGGATTATTTCTCAATTCTGCTCAACGAGACCAAGTATGGGGGAATAATCTGGGGGCTCATGCACATCATATTAGTCAGCATCGTGCCCTAAATGGATTGCCATTCAGCAGCAAGTGAAGCATAGCGAGACAGACACAGCCACTCTCCCACAGGATGAAAGGATCGGGGTATACAAGAACCAAGGCACTGTCATGCTACACACAAAGACAAGCTCATGAAAACCCAGCTAAACCAACCAGAGCAGTTTGCCTGGGGATTAGCTGTACAGATCCTCATTAGAAAGCCCTCTTCCACCAGAACATAGTTTTGTGTATTTTTTTTTTGAAATGGAATGTTTTATTCCAGATGCCACTGTGTCATTCCATCAACTCTAGATACCAGATCCTGGACTGTCAGACCCAACATACAGATGATCCCCAGGTCCCCTTTGTTCCCGAGGAACTCTGCATGGGAATTGCATACGAACGCCAAAAAGCACGCATGAAGTTCTGAACCCATTCTCGGAATGAGCGCCATGAAGTGTATACCAAGTTTTCATCCTGAACGATAAATTTTAAGGCATAAAAGTGTTTCCAAATACAGATTCCCATGACAGCTCCATAATCCCCTGGTTTAAAGTCTCATCTGTATGTTCATTCAGTGGTTCCTCTCCTTCCAGATTCTGGGGCCTCTCTTTATACATCCCATCTTTTCCTGTGTTGTGGATGAGTTTCTTAGGGAGTTGCTCGGGGCCCTTACTTATCGTACCATAGGTTTTCCACTCACCTACGTTTGCATTCCCTGTTAGTAACTTGTTTCCATGGGATTTGCAGATCTTGATACGTTCAGTACTCACTGGCTACCACTTGATGTTAATAAATGCAACTAAGTGGCCATTCTGCCAAGTTTCAAGTGTTGATTCATGCTACTTAATTAACTTAATCAGTCATCGTTATGTAATGCAACATCGCTGTCATAAGCAACCATCTTAAGGTCCAGACATGAAACCATTGGAAGACAAGACGCAAGACGTTGGCCAGACCAGGGTCATGTTCTTGAGCTGTGTTCATCAGGTATGACCCTGTTAATGACGATGATGTGAAATCAACCCTGTCCTCAGATTCAGTGCTTGTGGGAATGAGTTGGAAAACCCTGATTTTACCTAAATAGGTATGATTTGCCACTCGGCTACTCTCCTTGAAAGAAATGCATGAATCTTTAGATATAAACCCTAATAGGGGCTTGAGCAGAACTTTGAGTACATGCAAACATTCGTGATCATGTTGGGCATGGTGTCCGTAGTGAAGATCAAAGTCTTCCAAGAAAAACTGATAGGATGTCTGCCTTGTCAAAGTTGGCATTGTTTTTGAGAGCGTAGATCTTGCCTACAGAACAGGGTGTTGCCTCCAAGAGGACGTACAGTTAGACCGTAAACAGTCATCTGCTTCCCACCGATGGTGGAGAATTTGCTAAGCTCCTTAGACTCTCAAGTTCATTTCCTTTTTTTTTTAATGATCATATTTTTTTATTATATTATGTTAGTCACCATACAGTACATCCCTGGTTTTTGATGTAAAGTCCGATGATTCATTAGTTGCGTATAACCCCCAGTGCACCGTGCAATACGTGCCGTCCTTACTACCCATCACCAGCCTATCCCATTCCCCCACCCCTCTCAAGTTCATTTTCTTAATGGATGAAATCGTGGTCGCACTTTCATGTGTACATACGCACTGTTATTAAGGTAACCCTCTCAAGGACTCTCCCTGGCTGCGTCCACTGATAATTCCAGGTGCCCCCTCATCCTTCACAATGATCAGATGCTGAGGGCTGCATAGACCCTACCAAGTGATATGGAATCAGATTCTGCTGCCCTCCCTAGAGATGAAATCTGTGTTACCGGATAACAAGCAAAAACCCTATCCTGCCTTTCCGACATAAAAACATTGCCTGACAATAATCCACTATCAGGGAAGCCAAAACACACACACATCATTTTTGCAATGAGCAACACGGTAATAATATCCTTTATGGAAAAATGCCCAGGGGCGCTTGGGTGGCTCAGTCAGTTAAGCGTCTGCCTTTGACTCAGGTCATGATCTCAGGATCCTGGGATCAAATTTGACACTGGGCTTCTTGCCTGCTTCTCTCTCTGCCCCTCCACCCAGTCCCTGTTCTCTCTATCACTGTCTCTCAAATAAATGGATAAGATCTGAAAGAGAGAAAGAAAGAAAGAGAGAAAGAAAGAAAGAAGGAAGGAAGAAAGAAAGAAAGAAAGAAAGAAAGAAAGAAAGAAAGAAAGAAAGGAAGGAAGAAAGAAAGAAAGAAAATGGTCAGACTCCCACCAAATGTTGGAGAATTAACTCTTCTTCCTTCAAGCAAAATTGCATTTGTTCAATGACGGTTTAACAACGCCGGGGAAGCATTTGACACGTGCAGTAGACACAGATGAGAACGTGCAACGAATTTTACCTGGGATGTTCACATGGGGATCTTGGGAAAGGTAACTCTTGGACTGAAGTCCTCACAAGGTGCATCTAAGGCAGGTCCGAAAGTGCAGGTTTGCCAGGGGAAGCCCATGCAGCACAGGAGGAAATAAACCATGAAGTGCTGGGACCTTGGACTTTGCTACCTGGAGCTTGTATTCTAGGTCACAGCGAAGGACAGCTACTCCCTGATTCGTGACTGATTGCTGAGTTTGCAGCAATGATGTTCGAAAAAAGGAAAGCATGGATGGCAAAGAAAATGTGATGATGCACATGTCATGGTTCCCTCAAGGGTCTCGTCGGATGGCATTGGCACGTGTCATGGTCCTTGACAAGTGTGTTTGATTCCTCTCCAAAGCCACAAGAGGCCCTATGGATGGGTTGAACCACCTGGAGCTGAGTCTTGGCTGCCATATGCCACAGCAGGGGCGGGAAGTCTATCACCCTAAAATACTGCCCCGCCTGACATCACCACAGCCCCCACCCTGGCTTCCAGAACTGGATAGGGTGGAGAACGACATGCCTGTCTTAGGAGAGCGCACAAAGGTGTGTTTTCTGCAGCCACTACCCTCCACGTCAGCCCCGTCCATGCGGGCTCCCCGGGGCCACTGAAGGGAGAGTTCTCTAGCACAGAGGCTGAATCCCACTCTCGCGGGGCGACCAGATGTAGCAAATCAATGTCCCAGCTCACTTTGACTTTCAGTGACATGCGCCAAATGCACTTTAGTGCCGGTGTGTCCCAAATACCGCACGGGGACCTCACACCGGGGAGAAATATTTGTTGCTTATCTGGAATCCAAATCTAACTGGGGCGTTTGGTTTGTGCCTGGCCCACCCCGCGGCCCACGAGCTGCCGCGCTGATCACAGAGAAGTTTGCAGGATGGACGACACTGGTTAATGTGACACCCGACCTCACCGGGAGGACGTAGACAAAGTCACACTGTCAGTAATGGCCGAAACCACTCGATATGCCTCGTAAACATCCACCAAAAAAAAAAAAAACACCTCAGCAAACTGACAATGGAGTGTTTCGTTCTTTTTTTTTAGAAAGGGATAATCTGTGTGTAAGGGTGTGTCTGTGTGTACGTGTGGGCGTATGTGTCTGTGCATGGACATGTGTCTGTGTACCTCTGTGTCTCCGTGCACACGTGCATACTGTGTCTCTGTGCGCCTCTGTGTGTGTACACACGTGTGTGTGTGCACTGCTGTGCACGGCCAACACAGGCCAGCTAGAGCAGGACCGCTGAGACAACCGCAGTAAAATCCAGGCAGGGCTGTGGCATGGACCTCCCTCTCCACTAGTATTAAACTTCAGTATTAGAGGTCCTGCCAGTGAACATAATAAGCACAAGAAGGAAAGGATGGGGTCTTGCTACTGTTTGTAAAAGAACTGTTCAGCCCAGAAAAGCAACAGTCAATGGAAAGTCTGAGAAAACTAATGGAAAGCCTTAGGAATCTGCACCAAAGTGATGGGTCATGGTGTCACAGCCAACTACATGGCAATGATGGTCCCCAGTGCAGGGGGACAAGGATGGACAAAGGGGGGGAAGAGCCACCTGGGATGTTGGATCATCCTGGCAAAAAGGAAACAAAAAGCATCATTGTTGCTATAAAACATGGATGCCATGGTCACGGGTTGCGATGACAAGTTCCTCTTAGCTCACGTGCCACTCGCCCACGGGACATGTCTACGTCTGCAGGGAGGAGGATGTGAGGCAGGGCAGGGGGAGGGACCACATGCTCAGGCAGCATCTGAGCCCAGACTTCCCACTTTCCAAGAACCCAACCCCTGTCAGCACATCCTTCAAGACGGACCCGATCCACTCTACCATGCCGCAAAGACAAGTAAACTTCCCCCTTGCCTTGTGCCACATGATTGCACAGAAAAAGGAATGTCCAAAGTTCAGATACATGGAAAAGAACTTGACACTGGGAAAGACTCTATAATCCAACACACAGACCATAGATGTCCTTCTAAAAATTCACAATATGCCACAACACAGAATGTCTCCATAAAACAGAGAAGCCATGCTAAAACCACTAACGTATGTCATCAGTGGAACTTGGTCACTGGCAAAGGGAGACGCCATGCACAAACAGGAATGATACCTCATAATGAGAAATCATTGCTGACTTAAAACCGGCAACGGTCAGAATACCACAGTGAAAACCCACAGGACGGGGGGTGGGTATTTATGACAAGCCAGAGAGAAAGAGCAAAGCATGTGGTAGGTGAACATTTAAAGATGCACGAGGTCTATGATNTGATTCCTCTCCAAAGCCACAAGAGGCCCTATGGATGGGTTGAACCACCTGGAGCTGAGTCTTGGCTGCCATATGCCACAGCAGGGGCGGGAAGTCTATCACCCTAAAATACTGCCCCGCCTGACATCACCACAGCCCCCACCCTGGCTTCCAGAACTGGATAGGGTGGAGAACGACATGCCTGTCTTAGGAGAGCGCACAAAGGTGTGTTTTCTGCAGCCACTACCCTCCACGTCAGCCCCGTCCATGCGGGCTCCCCGGGGCCACTGAAGGGAGAGTTCTCTAGCACAGAGGCTGAATCCCACTCTCGCGGGGCGACCAGATGTAGCAAATCAATGTCCCAGCTCACTTTGACTTTCAGTGACATGCGCCAAATGCACTTTAGTGCCGGTGTGTCCCAAATACCGCACGGGGACCTCACACCGGGGAGAAATATTTGTTGCTTATCTGGAATCCAAATCTAACTGGGGCGTTTGGTTTGTGCCTGGCCCACCCCGCGGCCCACGAGCTGCCGCGCTGATCACAGAGAAGTTTGCAGGATGGACGACACTGGTTAATGTGACACCCGACCTCACCGGGAGGACGTAGACAAAGTCACACTGTCAGTAATGGCCGAAACCACTCGATATGCCTCGTAAACATCCACCAAAAAAAAAAAAAACACCTCAGCAAACTGACAATGGAGTGTTTCGTTCTTTTTTTTTAGAAAGGGATAATCTGTGTGTAAGGGTGTGTCTGTGTGTACGTGTGGGCGTATGTGTCTGTGCATGGACATGTGTCTGTGTACCTCTGTGTCTCCGTGCACACGTGCATACTGTGTCTCTGTGCGCCTCTGTGTGTGTACACACGTGTGTGTGTGCACTGCTGTGCACGGCCAACACAGGCCAGCTAGAGCAGGACCGCTGAGACAACCGCAGTAAAATCCAGGCAGGGCTGTGGCATGGACCTCCCTCTCCACTAGTATTAAACTTCAGTATTAGAGGTCCTGCCAGTGAACATAATAAGCACAAGAAGGAAAGGATGGGGTCTTGCTACTGTTTGTAAAAGAACTGTTCAGCCCAGAAAAGCAACAGTCAATGGAAAGTCTGAGAAAACTAATGGAAAGCCTTAGGAATCTGCACCAAAGTGATGGGTCATGGTGTCACAGCCAACTACATGGCAATGATGGTCCCCAGTGCAGGGGGACAAGGATGGACAAAGGGGGGGAAGAGCCACCTGGGATGTTGGATCATCCTGGCAAAAAGGAAACAAAAAGCATCATTGTTGCTATAAAACATGGATGCCATGGTCACGGGTTGCGATGACAAGTTCCTCTTAGCTCACGTGCCACTCGCCCACAGGACATGTCTACGTCTGCAGGAAGGAGAATGTGAGGCAGGGCAGGGGGAGGGACCACATGCTCAGGCAGCATCTGAGCCCAGACTTCCCACTTTCCAAGAACCCAACCCCTGTCAGCACATCCTTCAAGACGGACCCGATCCACTCTACCATGCCGCAAAGACAAGTAAACTTCCCCCTTGCCTTGTGCCACATGATTGCACAGAAAAAGGAATGTCCAAAGTTCAGATACATGGAAAAGAACTTGACACTGGGAAAGACTCTATAATCCAACACACAGACCATAGATGTCCTTCTAAAAATTCACAATATGCCACAACACAGAATGTCTCCATAAAACAGAGAAGCCATGCTAAAACCACTAACGTATGTCATCAGTGGAACTTGGTCACTGGCAAAGGGAGACGCCATGCACAAACAGGAATGATACCTCATAATGAGAAATCATTGCTGACTTAAAACCGGCAACGGTCAGAATACCACAGTGAAAACCCACAGGACGGGGGGTGGGTATTTATGACAAGCCAGAGAGAAAGAGCAAAGCATGTGGTAGGTGAACATTTAAAGATGCACGAGGTCTATGATGAAAACAATTCCAGAAAGACAAGAAAAGCGGGGGGGACACATGTCTACCAGTCAGAGTTGTCATGAGGAGCAAACATAGCATAAACAGAAATCTCAGCCCCTGGTGGGCACCGGGCTTTACCCATTCCCCAGTCTATTCCCCATCCAGCTTCTTACTTATTTTAAGATGACAGACGTCAAGTGCCCGTCATGCCCCTTATCGGTAGACTATTCAAATACAACCAATACCTGTTCATTTTCTAAATGTGGCCTGAAACCGTGAAGCACGTTCTTGAGCAGCGCCATGTGCCTTCTTGCCGTTATACAAAGATGAGTAAATTGTGTGCAGGTAATAAATTACGTGCATGCACGTCGATGTGCACATTGTGGTCATTGATGCACGAGAACGATAACGAAAGCATAGCACCCATTAGAGCCATTCAAGTGTTCCGTCAGATTGAGACGTACTCTCGTCGAGAAATGCTGAACTACAGAGAAGATAGAAAGTCTTTTGAGGGAATAAAATGGAGCGATAGATGGGAAAAGTGATATAAACAGAGCACCTGTTCTAGAACGGGAAAGGCGGGCAGGCACCACGCTAAATAGCCGGGTGAGTGCTCCTTCCTGTGTCTGCAGTGGGAACGGTCAGAATTCCTACAGCCTGGCATGAACGCCAACACGCCTAAGGCTTAGGACAGGGTGGGATCATCACCTGAGACAGTTGTCCTGTCTTCACAACTAATCACACACACCCAATCTATGACTAAGTGCCAGCATCATAAAGCATTTATTCAGAAGTGCTGAACATTCATTTCCTTATGCAACTGGCAGTGAAACGTGTCTCCATGCTCATCGGCCAGCAGGTCAGAAGTTCTCCTTAAATGAGACGTCTGTGCAGAATGGACCGCCCAGGGTGGCTCAGAGCAGACACCGTGTCCTCTCCTGGAATTGAACTCACAAACTGAGCTACTCATTATGAGTGTCAAGAACATCCCTATGAGGCCACACGCAGCTGGAGGTCATTTCTGGGAAAGCAACTGCCTCCGCCGGCCTCATCCCTGGACAAGCAGCCCAGCTGCCAGCCTTGCTCATGGACAATTCTCCTTTTTTTTCCCTCTAACTCACGATCAATTTTATCTTATCAATTGTCGATGAATGATTCATGATTGCTATAGGAAAGTTACACGACTGGCATGAGCTTCAGAGACGGGGGCTCCTGAAAATATTCTAGGAGTTGCTCTTAGGCTTAAAACGAAAATTTGACCATTCTAACATATTTTTACTTTGAGGTGGGGGTGGGAAAGAAAAGCAGGTTTATGGAAAACAAAGCCAGCTGTCATTCAAGAGCTATGTTCCCTCACTTTGTACTTTTCTAGCAATGAACTCTTCTGCTGTTACTTTCTTAGAAGGTATTTCTACACAAGGGTGTCATTTCTAGCTGTTTTCTTCAAATGGCTGAATACTAAAGCTCTATAAAACTGTGTCGACTATTGAAGAAAATTGTACTAGAGTCTTAAGTGGGACGTTTAGGGCTATATTTACAGGATATATATATATTATATATTATACTTACTATATATGATATATAAATATAGGATAAGAAATATATAGTAATATATATTTTACTAATAGTAATAATACAGTATGTTATATGTGTTATATGCTATATATATGTTATATATAATATATATAATAAACACTGTAAAATATATAATGGTATAATATATATTATAAATATGTAAATACATATTTGGTAATTATATATTATCATAATATATAATAAATATATATTATAATNTAAAATTTATTTTTAATGATCAGTAGGCAAGGTCAACTAGCAAAGCAGGAAGATGAAGGAAGTGATCAAACGGAAGTCCTCTCCAAGGGATTCAGAGTGCGTGAAGACATTAAGTTGTTAAAGAGTACAGTGAGCGCCTACATACATCTAGACTTAGAACCTGCCGGAGAATGTGGGTAATTTGAAAGGTGTGCCTCTGTCTTCCCTCGGGGGAAGCTTGGTGTGTGGCAGCAAGCACGGTGGACGGGAAGGCTTGCCTTCCCCACAACAGCGGGACCGAGAAATCTCACCAGGGACTTTCAGGGAGAGCAGTAGCGGTTATGACATAACGAGTGCACACAGAATGGTATGGGTGATGACAGAACACAGGGCGTTTGGGAATCTTGAATGGAGAAAGAAAGGAGCACGTGTGCAGGCCAGCCGTTCGTGGCTAGCAGAAATAGAAACGGTAGCACCACGGGCTCTGGGAAGCTCAGATCCGTCAGGTGGGCAGTGTCCATGTCCTGCCCAGGAGAAGTCCCAGGGAACAGGTGACAGCTTTGGGGACAGCCGCCGGAAACCACATCTGTGCACCTGGACCCGAACGCAGGCCATCCATTCTCTGTCCACTAGAAAATAAGTCTCTGTCCCTAGACAGGCTCCTCCCTGTCTACCAGCACCTGTGTCCATATTTGCAAAACACGGACAGCATTGTAGCCATGCCACTGGTGTGTGTGTGGGCAAAGGAACAGGACGCGGAGCACAGTAGGGGCTCGCAGTTGTGTTTGTTATACTTTATTTACTCATGTAATTCATTCTATTGACCTTATTTTACTTATTTATGTTATTAATTAATGTGCTTTATTCATTTTGTTATTTATTTTATTCAATTTAATTCATTTTATTTTATTAATTTATTTTATATGTTACTTATTTAATTTAATTAATCAATTTTATTTAATGAATTAATTTTACTTTATTTACCTTATTTTTTGTATTGACTTGTTATTCATTTATTTCATTTTACTTTTTGTTAATTTATTTTGTCATTTATTTTGTTTTATTTATTCAACTTAATTTATTTTATTAATTTATTTTTATTTATGCTACTTATTTTGAAATTTAATTTATTTCATTTTATTTACTTATTTAATTTATGTACTTCATGTAACTGTATTTATTTTTATGTATGTATGTATTTAATTTATTTAATTTCTTTACTTGGAACACCTGGATGGCTCAGTCAGTTAAGCATCTGACTTCAGCTCAGGCGATGATCTTGGAGTCCTGGGATCAAGCCTCAAGTTCGGCCCTGCGTGGGGCTCCCTGCTCAGTGAGGAATCTCGTCTTACTTCTCTCTCTCAAATAAATAAATAAAATCCTTACATTAATTCTTTACCTAATTAATTTTATTTTATTGAAGGATAATTAACTCACAGCATTATATTTTAAGTATCTTTATGTACCTCCTCGAGAATTCTATCTTCCTTGCACAGAAACCCCTTGATTGCTACGTATGTGTCTCGCTGTTCATGGAATTTGCAAGCATGGCGTGTCAAGACCCTGGGGGCTGGGCTCTTTCTTGGTTTCGCCACTTACACCTGGGTGATTGGGGAAATTTAGCTGAATATCACATGAGGATAATAACCACTCCTACGTCACAGGGTGCCTGTAGAGAATAAAGGCAATTAAGCTCATAAAGCCCTCAGGACAAGTGCCTCATCTCTATATATGATGTATATCTATATAATATATATAGTATACATATTTATACATATAGAGACCAAATACATATATGACGTTTATATACCAGCTATATGCACCACATATATATTACACATGTATGGACACACTATATATATTATGTACACACCGTACACACATATATACTCTCTCTGTATATATATATACCACATATAGATACAATGTATAGACTCCATGTACATATAGACACNTGTATAGACTCCATGTACATATAGACACTATATATATACTCTGCGTGTGTGTGTATATATATCCACTCCACAAATAAACACAATATATATAGACTCCATGTACATATAGACACAATATATATACTCTGCGTGTGTGTATATATATACTCCACAAATAAACACAATATATATAGACTCCATGTACATATAGACACAATATATATACTCTGCGTGTGTGTATATATATACTCCACAAATAAACACAATATATATAGACTCCATGTACATATAGACACAATATATATACTCTGCGTGTGTGTATATATATACTCCACAAATAAACACAATATATATAGACTCCATGTACATATAGACACAATATATATACTCTGCGTGTGTGTATATATATACTCCACAAATAAACACAATATATATAGACTCCATGTACATATAGACACAATATATATACTCTGCGTGTGTGTATATATATACTCCACAAATAAACACAATATATATAGACTCCATGTACATATAGACACAATATATATACTCTGCGTGTGTGTATATATCTACTCCACAAATAAACACAATATATATAGACTCCATGTACATATAGACACAATATATATACTCTGCGTGTGTATATATATCTACTCCACAAATAAACACAATATATATAGACTCCATGTACATATAGACACAATATATATACTCTGCGTGTGTATATATATCTACTCCACAAATAAACACAATATATATAGACTCCATGTACATATAGACACAATATATATACTCTGCGTGTGTATATATATCTACTCCACAAATAAACACAATATATATAGACTCCATGTACATATAGACACAATATATATACTCTGCGTGTGTATATATATCTACTCCACAAATAAACACAATATATATAGACTCCATGTACATATAGACACAATATATATACTCTGCGTGTGTATATATATCTACTCCACAAATAAACACAATATATATAGACTCCATGTACATATAGACACAATATATATACTCTGTGTGTGTGTGTATATATCCACTCCACAAATAAACACAATATATATAGACTCCATGTACATATAGACACAATATATATACTCTGTGTGTGTGTATATATATCCACTCCACAAATAAACACAATAAATATAGACTCCATGTACATATAGACACAATATATATACTCTGTGTGTGTGTATATATATCCACTCCACAAATAAACACAATATATATAGATTCCATGTACATATAGACACATGATATATATATACTCTGTCTATATATCCACTCCACAAATAAATACAATATACGTACTCCTTATATATGTGCACGCACGCCATCGATTATACCGTATACAGTTCCTGAATGTATATGTACA
Source organism: Ailuropoda melanoleuca (assembly GCF_002007445.2). Classification (NCBI taxonomy): domain Eukaryota; kingdom Metazoa; phylum Chordata; class Mammalia; order Carnivora; family Ursidae; genus Ailuropoda; species Ailuropoda melanoleuca. The sequence continues at coordinate 1,787,811 of NC_048238.1, read as the reverse complement.
TATCCATATATAAAAACACACCGTATATACAGAGAGAGTACGTGTGTGGTGTTTCTATGTGATGTGCATACATACACACATACCACGTACACAGATACGTTGTGTGTATATGCTTACCATATACAAACACCACATACATATTCTGCCATATATACAGAGTCTATGAGCTCATGTGATACATACATATTTATATATTGGGCGTGTATATACATAATACATATTATAAATCCATGAATCTCATTTTAGGTCTTGCACCATTATTCCTCTAGAAATCTGCGATCGTCAGTCACGTGCCCTATTCTATAGCACGTCTCCCGGACATTCTGATTTATCTATTGCAAAGATGATGTCTGCTTTTGATTATGTGAGTAGGAAACGGCTTTCTTCTGGGGCAGGATAAATCAGAGGAGCATTGCAACCTAAAACAGGGAATCAAATCACAGCCAGCAGACAGAATCATCAAGGAAATATTCATGCATTCCCTGAAATGACTATTGGCCGTAACTTTTAGGCTTGGAAATGAGATGTCCATATTAACATATTATGCAAGGGTATTCACTGGTTATGGAAAAAGCTGTGTAGCCTGGGGTCCCAACTGGTTTATTAGCCTGCCAACTGACACTAATGACCACAGATTCATTCTCTCCTAATTCTAGAGGCTGAAATTCTCCGCTGGCTATCATTTGGCCAAAACCAAGCCATGGGCAGGGCTGCACTCCCTCCAGCCGCTCTAGGGGAAGGTCCTGCCTTTGAGAATAAAATAAATAAAATAAAATAAAATAAAATAAAATAAAATAAAATAAAATAAAATAAAATAAAATAAAATGTACCTAACCAACTCAAGTCAAAACCCACACTGACATCATACACGACGACTTACTCTCAATGATTTCTGCTTCAAATACGGCAAATGCAGCTCATTTACTCACTTGTCTTCACTTGTGAGATCACGTCACGTTGAAAGTCCTGCTTTGCAAGCTGTCTTCGCCACGCAGCAGGGAAAGGAAGCAAGCATGTCCTCAACTGGCACACGTTGCATGAGTTTCAATGGCACCGGATGTAGCAGGATGACCCTCGTGCAGAAAAGAGGGGAGCGAGCTTGCGAGCCCAAACATGCCTATGGGCACGGCTGCTACTTTTGTCCTCCTGACAGCCCAACTCCCAGCTGACCGGCTGTGAAGCAAGAGAGGGCGTCTTCCAGAGCCTGATGGATGCCGGCTTCCCCAGTCCCCACATGAGGCACCCCCGCTGCACTCAGGGCTCACTCCTAAAAACACTAGCGACAAAGCATCAATGAAGAGAAACCCCTAGGACGCTCTTGTGGGTCGCGGGTGAGGAAAGTCTCACTCGGGAAAAAGGGAGCTGTGCAAACTGGTACTTTCTTGTTCTCTATGACTGAGGACCATTGGGCTATATGTCATCAAAGTGACAAAGTCTTCATTTGTGACCCAGGATCTCCTCCCCCTGCAAGGAGGTGAGCTAGGGACACTTTCCCAGGTGCTTGTCCACATTTGCTGACTAAATCATTGTTGTTCCTAAATGTCTATCAGCACCATGCTGGTGACACCAGGTCTGCGCTGTCTTATACACGTGCTTTGCACACATGTGCGTTCGATGTATGTGCTTACACGCATGTACCTGTCTACACCAACGTGCCATCCGACGGCACCTTCCACACCGGCCCCTCAGCCGGTCTACCTTGTCCAGGGCTTGACAGCCAGTTCATTTCCCACTGGGTGCTGAACACTGTAAAAATAAAACATACACCGTTAATACTCACTCTTATAAGAGATTATTCAGGGCTGAGGTTGGGGGCTGGAGACAGATGTCTACTTGTCGCCTTCTGTCCTTTTACCTGCTGGAATTCTTTTTTTTTTATTTTTAAGATTTTATGTATTTATTTATTTAACACAGATAGAGACAGCCAGCGAGAAAGGGAGCACAAGCAGGGGGAGCGGGAGAGGAAGAAGCAGGCTCCCAGCGGAGGAGCCTGATATGGGGCTCGATCCCATAACGCCAGGTTCACGCCCTGAGCCTAAGGCAGATAGATGCCTAGCCGCCGTGCCACCCAGGCACCCCTACCTGCTGGAATTCTTAAATGTGAAATATGATCATATATTACAATTAAGTGTAACGTGTTATATGTTAAAATATAAAGAAATTTTTTAACTTAAAATACCTTTGGAAAACCACAATGCCAAAATGTAGGTTTTGGGTTTTTGGGTTTTTTTAAGATTTTATTTATTTATTTAGTGAGAGCGTGCACATGCACGTGGGGGCAGGGGCAGAGGGAGGGAGAGAATGTCAAGCAGTCTCCGCACGCAGTGCCGAGCCTGGTGCGGGGCTCGATCTCACAACCCTGGGATCATGACCTGAGCCAAAACCAAGTCAGACACTCAACCCACTGAGCCACCCACGCACCCCTAAAATGTAGCTTTAAGGAGAAAAACAGTGAAATGTTTAAATGACTCTTTAACCCTAGGGGATGCTATAATTTTACATATATATTATACATTTACATATTTATAAATAAAATATGTAAGTGTTTATATTTTTGTATAAATTTACATATATTTGTATGAAATACATGAAATTAATATTTATGTTTTATATATAAATTAACACATATTTATAAAGAGAATATATGAAATATATAATAGATTGTATCATTTTATATATATTTATTTAGTATTTATTCTATTATTTATCTATTTATTTATTTATACTCTATCTACTCAAAACTGGATCTCACAACTGGACCTCAAAACACACATATGTTGAGGAGCCTAAGAATTTGGGTTCACATTTTCATTTTCCTATGAATTAAATATCAGAAACATTAAACGTTGTCTCTGGGGGCAAAATGTATTTTCAGTTCAAAAAATGTCATTTCAGTCATTGCTTAATTTTAAGCAACTAGGAACTGACCTGTGCTGTTACTTATCCTGTTTTACTCTCAGTAATGAAGCATGAACTGACCTGTAATACTCTTTATAATATTGTATCGTCAATACAATACTGTTAGTAAAAACAACAAAAAAAGTCATGTCCACATGTATTGAGGCTTATAATCCTTTCATTATTTTTTCTCGTTCTGAGAATTAAATGCAAGCTATCCCAACTGTGAGGTTTCGGACCCCTGTTTGTCTTTTCAAGGAACCTGGCTTCAGTTGGGAAGCGCCAAGGGCATAAACCCTGATGAGCCTTTGGTTTTGTATCGAGCAGCAAGCGAGGTGGCAGCCTTCAGAAGGAGTGTCGTGGGACAGGCTGTTACAGGACTTGTGTCCCCTGAGTGCCGGTGGTTCTTGTCATGCCGCTTCCAAACCGCTTCCAAAATTAGCATCTTTCACATAACCAAATAAAACACAGACGATAAGATGAAAAAATCGCTCCAGAAAACTATGGCAACAAACATAAAATACATAGGGGTGATAAAATCTATATTAAACAAATAAATCAACAAACACCAATAATTCCACAAAGCGTTGTCTTTTAAAAATTTTGAATAAAGAACAAGACACACGTTTTCCTGAATGGCAAAATTTAGAACCCTCAAGACACAACTTCTCCCTACCAGAATCCATGTTTTAAAAGGAATCCTTTCCAAAAACCACATTGTGTTTGTAACTTGGCAAATTGACCTTGAATTTCATCTAGGAAAATGAGCAAAGCACAAAGTATTTCTCTAGACAATCACAACATAATTTGACCTGACGCTCAAACGTGGTATCAAACTACAGCAATGCGATGAATTCAGTGTGTAGGAAAGAAAGGGGAACCAGCATGTAACGTGTCTATGTTACTTGTTGTCAACCGTGCAATTATCGAAACACACCCAGGACCTAGAACTTGGGGCGAATGCCAGGAGGTAGAAACGCCAGAGTTCTACACACAGGGGAGCTCGAGAAAAGCCAACCCCTCCCTTGGTTACTTGGACGGGGTGACCAAAGTCATAGAGGAATGGCCATCCATGCACCCTGAGACCAACAAGTGGATTAATCCAAATGTCCACACGCACAAAGAGGATCCGTACAACGCGCCCATACTGAGCTCAGGGCAGGATCCCCCATGGGCTGCTGGCTTAAACTGCGTCTAGACGAGTCTCGTACTGAGAGATGAGATCGGTATTGTTTCACATTCACATTGTCTACACGGTAGTTGAATTCACTTGTAAGCAGCAACTACCTGTGTGTTGCGGTTGTAATAAAATGTACTCCATTAGTAATAATAACTATGCAATAATATGGATATAATGTATGCTTCTCATGCCCCGTTCCAGGAATTGACACAGACTTGCAAATAAGCCTTTCCAAGGATACATAACAAAACAATATATCTACAAACTCTCTGATAGGCAGTAAGACGTAACTATTTCGCAACGATCACTTACCAATATGATGCATGCACACACGTTTGCAAAAACAAATGATTCTTTTTAGTCGATGTAATAGAATGTAAGATTTAGTAGATTTAACTAGGTTTATCTTTTAACAGATTTCATCCTTTTATTTATTTTTTTAATAATGATTTTTTATTATGTTAGTCACCATACAGTACATCCTCAGGTTTTTTTTTTTTAAAGATTTTATTTATTTATTCCACAGAGATAGAGACAGCCAGCAAGAGAGGGAACACAAGCAGGGGGAGTGGGAGAGGAAGAAGCAGGCTCATAGCGGAAGAGCCTGATGTGGGGCTCGATCCCATAACACCGGGATCACGCCCTGAGCCGAAGGCAGACGCTTAACCGCGGTGCCACCCAGGCGCCCCGCATCCTCAGTTTTTGATGTAATGTTCCATGATTCATTACTTGCGTATAACACCCAGTGCACCATGCAATACGTGCCCTCCTTAATACCCATCACCAGCCTATCCCATTCCCCCACCCCCTCCCCTCTGAAGCCCTGTTTGTTTCCCAGAGTCCATAGTCTCTCATGCTTCATTCCCCCTTCTGCTTAAGCCCCCTTCATTCTTCCCTTCCTTCTCCTACAGATCTTCCTACTTCTTATGTTCCATAAATGAGTGAAACCATATGATAATTGTCTTTCTCTGCTTAACTTATTTCGCTTAGCATTATCTCCTCCAGTCCCATCCATGTTGCACCAAATGTTGAGAAATCGTTCTTTTTGATGGCTGAATAATATTCCATTGTATATATGGACCCCAACTTCTTAATCCAGTCATCTGTTGAAGGGCATCTCGGCTCCTTCCATGATTTGGCTATTGTGGACAATGCTACTATGAACATTGGGGTGCATATGGCCCTTCTCCTCACTACGTCTGTATCTTTGGGATNTCACTACGTCTGTATCTTTGGGATAAATACCCAGTAGTGCAGTTGCTAGGTCGTAGGGTAGCTCAATCTTTAACTTTTTAAGGGACCTCCACACTGTTTTCCAGAGTGGCTGTACCAACTTGTATTCCCACCAACAATGTAGGAGGGATCCCCTTTCTCCACATCCTCTCCAACATTTGTTGTTTCCTGCCTTGTCCATTTTTGCCATTCTAACCGGCGTAAGGTGGTATCTCAGTGTGGTTTTGATTTGAATTTCCCTGATGGCTAATGATTTTGAACAAGGATTTAAGAGTGCTAAGTCTGGGTGATGGGAATATAGATTCTGGTTATATTCTTTGTAGTGGTTTTTACTTTTCAATGTTAGAAATTTACTTTTAAGACAAAAGAGAAGCAAAGTTTGTCCAGAAATTTTTTTTTAGGATTTTACTTATTTATTTGAGAGAGAGAGAGAGCAGAAGTGAGGGTGGGGGATGGGGGCAGAGGGAGAGGGAGAAGCAGGCTCCATGCCGATCAGGGTGCTGGTCGTGGGACTTGATCCCAGGATCCCAAGATCATGACCTGAGCCTAAACCAAGAGTCTGACACTCAACCGACTGACCACCCAGCCACTCCCCAAAATGTTGCTTTCAAGCAGAAAAAGGATGAAATGTATAAATGGCCCCTCTAAACTTAAGGGATGCTATCTTTATATATAATATATAATATACATTTATATAAACTTACATATAAAATAAACATTTATATTTTATATATAAATTTACATATATTTATATAAAATACATGAAATTAATGCTTATATTTTATATATAAATTAACACATTTATATAGAGAATATATGAAGTATATAATAGATTGTATTGTTTTATATATATTTATTTAGTATTTATTCTATTATTTATCTATTTATTTAAACTCTACTCAAAACTGGATCTCACAACTGGACCTCAAAACACACATACGTTGAGGAGCCTAAGCATTGAGTTCATATTTTCATTTTTCTATGAATTACATGTCCGAAATGTTCAACATAGTCTTTGGGGGCAAAATGCATTTTCATTTCAAAAACATGTCATTTAAATCATTGTTTAATTTTAAGCAAGTAGGAACTGACCTGTGCTGTTACTTACCCTGTTTTACTCAGTAACGAAGCATGAACTGACCTGTAATACTCTTTATAATATTGTATCGTCAATACACAGATAGGATCTGGCCTATGCTATTATTCACTCTACTGTTAGTAAAAACAACAAAAAAAGTCACATCAACATGTACTGAGGCTTATAATCCTTTCATAATTTTTTCTCGTTCTGAGAATTAAATGCAAGCTATCCCGACTCTGGGATTTCAGATATCTGTCCATCTTTTTAAGGAACTTGGCTTCAGTTGGGAAGCGCGAAGGACATAAACCCTGATGAGCCTTTGGTTTTGTATCGAGCAGCGAGTGAGGTGGCAGCCTTCAGAAGGTGTGTCATGGGACAGCCTGTTACAGGACTTGTGTCCCCTGAGTGCCCATGGTTCTCGGTCATGCTGCTTTGAAGAATGAAGAAGGAGGAAGACTGGTGGGCAGCAAAGCAACGTGTATGGAGCAAGAGAACAAAGCTCCTGGAGAGGGAGGGAACCCAAGAGGGTTGCCCCCAGAGATTCTAAGTTTAGGGTTTTTATGAGCTCTTTTGTGGAACTTTCTTAAGCAATCGAGGTTATGTGCTGAGTCGTGCCAATCAGGGCTCTGGTCACGTATCTATCTGCCTATTAGGTCCATGTCCACGTGCTGCTGGTCTTTTTTTTTTTGCTCACATCTGGGGGCTTAGTTCTTCACTGCCCCTTGCCCGTGATAGTGACAAATGCTTTATGGTTCACTGTCTTGTTTTAGGACGATTTGCATTAGTCTTTTCTGCAAAGGCTGCAAAGCAGAATGTCAGTGGGGTCCTGTCTAAGCTGCAAAACAAGAAATCAGTGCTGTTGGATCTTAGCTGTCTTGACTGCATGTTCCTTTGTTGGGGACCCTGCCCCTGACTCCCTAAGTGTCCAACTCACTCCTGACAAACCAACTTCTACTAGAACCAGCAGGTGACCCGGGTCACTTCCGTGGAAGGTGGGATGGACCCAGGAGGCCACTGAGGAGGTGGTCCTTCTGCATGTCCTCGCAGGCAAAACCGTGAACTTGAGAACTGAGCCAAACCACAAATCCTCCAAGGGTTCAGCCCTGACCCCCGTAACCTTCTCCCCTACGATGCTTGGCTTAGTGAAAACCTTACACACAGATTCCGCCAAGATTCTGTTCTGCCACAAACACCCATCAAAATGCCTTATAAAACAGCATACACGGGCGTTCCCTCTTGTTTGTAAAACCCCTGAGTTTCGTTCTCGGGGGTGAGGAGGAGGGCACTCTTTGCTGCCGATGTCTCTAACCCAATATTGCAATTCCTTACTAAAAAATGATTTCATTTATTTATTTAGCAGAAAGAGCACAAGCAGAGGGAGCGGCAGACGGAGAGGAAGAAGCAGACTGACGTCCTGCTGAGCAGGGATTCCACCCCCCCAACAATGTGCAGCTCATCCCCAGGACCCTGGGATCATGACCTGAGCCAAAGGCAGATGCTTCACCCACTGAGCCACCCAGGTGCCCCCAGAAATTCTGTTAAACATTATGGCCACACCTTGCGTTTGGATTCCTAGGTGCTGTCACTGTTCTTGCCTGTCGCATATGCACAAAGCTTGGCGTGCCTCCCTCCCTCTGAGCTCATTATCCAGACCTCACTTGGTTTCCCAGTCCGCTTTATCTTTCTGGAGCCAGGACAGAGGGTCACTCGGGAGGCTGGATCTGATAGCTCACAGCTCCCATGTCAGCAGACGCACTTGTCTCTGGATTTTTGGCAGGGTCCTCTCTGCTCACTAATTACAGATGGCAGAAACCATGATTCATAAGACCCGCCTTTGTAAACATAAAAACCAACCAGGGGCGCCTGGGTGGCACAGCGGTTAAGCGTCTGCCTTCGGCTCAGGGCGTGATCCCGGCGTTGTGGGATCCAGCCCCACGTGAGGCTCTTCCGCTATGAGCCTGCTTCTTCCTCTCCCACTCCCCCTGCTTGTGTTCCCTCTCTCGCTGGCTGTCTCTATCTCTGTCAAATAAATAAAATAAATAAAATCTTTAAAAAATAAAATAAAAAAAATAAAACCCAACCACACGAAAAACCCTGCTTCTCCTCATCCACTGTGTGAGCTCAGGGCATGCAGAATATACGAACATACCCCTCTTCGTTTCAGTTTTGCTTGGCAAAGACACGCGTTCCTGGCACAGATGTTAAGAGCCTTTGCACGTGCAAAAAGGAGACACGGAGCTCCAATGCATCTAGGGTGTGATGCTTGCATGGTCCATGCTTAAGAACCATGGTGTGGTTTTAAGGAAAGCACACCATTTATTTCCTCTCGTAGTCTCATAGCCAGAAAGGCTAGTGTGCCCATTTCTCTGACGTTCCAAGTCATTGAAGGATGTCACAAGAGCCGCTATAAGTAAAGTCACTTAGCTGGAAAGTTGGTAGGTTCTCCTTGTCCTCCAAACCATAATTATTCAACAATTCTCAATAAGGCATCCTGGTAAGACTTCAGAAAATGTCCTTAAAAAAAAAAACCGATCAGTTCTAAGATCGTGTCACATATCCCACTGCAACTGAGCTGAGTTTGGGATTGTTTGCTTTCGCTGAGACAGAAACGGGTAACCAAGACTCCCATGAGGGTCGAATGAAAAACGTTTTTGGTGACAGCTCCGTGCCCACATTTCTGGGTCACTTTGTACCCCAGCCACAGATGGCACTGCCCGGTTTGCACAGGGGACATCTGGAGGCATCTCAGCCCCACGGAACCACCTCACTCTGGGTCCCCGCTACGGATCTCCTCTGTCTTTATGGCCAACGGGAGAGCAGAGAGAGACACACGTCAGGCTCATGGGGCCACAGCCCACTCGTGAGCAAGCGAAGACCCTTGCACGCCGACCTCCAGTGGGACTCGGCTTCTCTCCCAGCCACCCAACAAACGATTCTGTCCTTCTCTTCAGAAGTCTGCTGCCTGCTTCTCCTACTGTCTTTCCCTCCCTCCCCGTTCCCATCTGAGGCCCCTCATTCCTGCTCCTTTAGACCCTTTGGGTCCCAATAGAGCCGACCTGCAGCTCTGAGCAGTCATTATATGATTTCCTACTGAATGACTAACCTCCTTCTGCAACTCCATCCATTTATTTATTTTTTTTCACGTTTTCTTAAAATGTGAAAAAAAAAAGACAAAAAGAGAAAGAAAACCAGGAAGAAAAGTGACCCTGTATACCATCTCTTTCTGGCATTGAATAACATTCATGCACAAATACAGGAGTTCGCTGAATAGAAATCCAGCTCCGTCCCGTTCATGGATAGGCTTTTACTAAAATATCAGCTTTCGTTTGTACTCATTACAAAAACAGGCACTATGCGGATATGCATTTTGCTGCATTCTAGACCAGGGACGATGGTATTGACCACCCAATTAGGCAGAAACGGTTTTTAACATCTATCATCACACAAAGCAAAAGCAAAAACGGAAAACTAATAATATTTTTTAAATTTTTAAAAATTAAATAATTTAAAATTAATGGAAACTTGAAAGTAGACATCACTGGTAACTATTTTGTGCGGTGGAGGCATAGGATAAAGTAATGACCAGAAGAACTTGAAGTCAAAACCATACGGAAAGCAATGGAAGTGCTAAACCTATAAAGGGAACAAAATTTCGCGGAGAAGAAGCTATTTAAGCCTTCCCACTGGGAAAGAGAAGCATTTTCACATTTCCTTCTTTCTTTCTCTTCTTTTTCTTTCTTTCTTCCTTTCTTCCTTTCTTTCTTTCTTCTTTCAATGCCTGCAAGATTAGATCTTCAAAGCCCAGTGGTCTGCTGCCCTTGAAAGTATTTAAAACACAGTGTAACACTGTTCTCTTTAAACATCAGTATTTACAAAGCCCTAGGAAGGCCACCAACTCTCTCGCAGGAACAGGGACAAAGCCAAGGAAACTTCAGGAAAACACACCCACTGCCTTGCCACTGGACCCCCTCTTCCAGGGAGCAGTGTGATTGAGCCCATCTGTGTCAGCTCGGGTAATTACTTAAACACTCCGAAATTCATGTTCCCCGTGGGAAAACGGAGGTCATAATACTTGCCTCATTCGAGTTGCATGGCGTGTTAAAAAAAAAAAAAAAAAACCACATTTCTCTACCCTGCGGGAGCTGAGCCGTCACAGTGGGTGGCTTCCCTCCTGGTTTGGGGAACGCCCATCCCCTTTGTTCCGAGCCAAGGGACAACCAGAAAACTAGCTGAAACCCCCACAGCTCTCCTTTACAGCCCTAAGCTTCTTTTTAATCCTTGAAGATTATTATGATGTCAGCATGTTTTGCAAGTTTGGATTTTTTTTTTAATGGAAAATGCGTATAGGAGCATATAAGAACAACATGTGAAAAGGCTGTTTTTATGTAATTTTGTCATTGAAATATACGTGGAAGAGGAAGGACACATTGCAAGTGTGTGATTTGATACATTTCCACCAAGTGAACCCAAGGGTCACCAGCTTCCAGAGCATCTAATTTCCGAAGGGTATTGTATTGGTTTCTAACTTTTTCTTTTACTATTTGTAGGATTTTGAGTTTCGTTTCTTCTGTAATCATTTTGTGTGCTTTCTCTCCCTCTCTCTCTCTCCCCTCTATTTCCCTTCCTCTGTGTCCGCGGGCAATCTACATAAGAGTTTCAAGATGACATGCATTTCTCAACAGGACAAAATTCTGTGTGAAAATCAGGACAGAAATAGATCTGGAAGGAAACAAAGAAAGATGCACATTTCAGGGTCTTAAAAAGGAGCTCGTTCAGGTATTTGTTACATGGTCAAGGATGAGGGTCATATTTAGACTGAATTAAATGCATTTTCAAGATACGTCAGTTTTATTTTTAGATAGCAATGGTTACAAAAGCAATGTGTGAGCCTGCAATGAAAAATTTATAGGTCAATGCATAAATATTTTAGAAGGTACATTTTTTAGGAACAGGACAGACCGGTGATGGGTAGTAAAGAGGGCACGTATTGCATGGTGCACTGGGTGTTATATGCAACTAATGAATCATGGAACTTTACATCAGAAACCAGGGATGTACTGTATGGTGACTAACATAATATAATAAAAAAACATTAAAAAGAAAAGAAGGTACATTTTTTAAATTGTCAACTTTATCAACTAATAACTTACAGACAACAAAATAGATGTGTGTCAAGTGTCGAGACCATGACATCTGACAAAGAAAAAAATTTCTTTAATGTTATACTGATGTAAGCACTACGAAAATCTATCTGCCCACCCAAAATCCAAGCCCTGGGCAACCATGGATTTGTTTCCTCCTACTCTAGATTCTATTGCCCTTTTCTAGAGTGTCCTATAACTAGAATAACACTATAATACCATATGTACTCCTTTGGTGCCTTATTTCTTTTCTTTTTTTTTTTTTAAAGCTTTTCTTTCTTTTTTTTTTTTTTAATGATTTTATTTATTTACTCCTTTGGTGCCTTATTTCTTTTCTTTTTTTTTTTTTAAAGCTTTTCTTTCTTTTTTTTTTTTTTAATGATTTTATTTATAGCCTGATGTGGGGCTCGATCCCGGAACGCCGGGATCACGCCCTGAGCCGAAGGCAGACGCTTAACTGCTGTGCCACCCAGGCGCCCCTGGGGCCTTATTTCTTAATTTCAGGACGGGGGGTTTGAAATTCCTCTATGGGTGTCATGTACATTTGTGGCCTCTTCTCGTTCACTGTTGAGTAAGTACCCCATCCTATGCAATTTGTGTATCTGCTATTCCATCAACAAAGACAGAATTTCGTTATTCTATCAATGGACTGGAAGAAACTAATGGCTATTATGAATACAATGTTTACAGGAAATCCCAACAACCAAAGTTTAGGAGAAAGAAAAAAATCTGGAAAAAATATGGCAAAGACTCCGTTCCGTGATAAGACAGATAAACGAATGCTTGACTAGTTTGTTTGGAAACCACTGTGTCCTATAAACATCCTTGTACTGGGCTTTTCATGAGCATGTGTCTCATTCCTCTTGTGCAAATACCCTTGGAACGCATGACTTCCTAAGTGTGTTTTCAGTAGTGTCTTCACACCATGTCACCTACTTTGTACATTCACACAGGGAAGTCGTGGTGGATTAATTCCTTTACACAGTGATATGCTAGACACTGACTTTTTGTGTTCCGTCCTGATACTTTTGAGCTTTTAGGGAAGCATTAAACTGAAGATAGATAGAGCTAGAAGCCAGAAGGCAACTAACATTAACCTCAAGGGAGCAGAAAGTGAGGTACGCCATGGCCATCTGCAGGCAGTATGAACCCGATAAAGGCGATGAGTCTTGCAAACCCTGGACAGCCTTCCCACAGGACAAAACAGTCTTCTTTTCTAAGGGAAGCAAGTTCATGAGCATAAATTCAGTATCTGTTTTATACAAGTGAATCCTCCAATCAAACAGACCCCCATCCAAAAAAACCACTCCCCGCCCAAAATAGTATGCGATATCTGGACACAAGCTTCTTCATATCTAAGCGAAGAAACCATAAACACACTCAGGTGTGTCATGTGACCAGGACCATGATTTGCAAATTGTGTGTTTTAAAAGACATAATAATAGGGCATTACCTTGAAATTCTTTGATGAGGTGATATAGTTTTGATCTGTCAAATCACTCATACACGCAAAAGTTTCTTTCTTTCTCTTTACCTTTTTCTAAGCCCCATGACCATGGATACTTTCTACTTGCCCTCTCTTACCGATCCTTCCAGTCCTATATCCTACTTTCTTTAAGAGGGAGGCAAATGTGGGAGCCCTCAAGGGACGCCAGGAGTAGCAATGGCATCCAATTTTTGACCTAATTTATTCAAGGCGGTTTCTAGCCTTGAAAGTTGCTTTATTTATTTATTTTTCTACTGTGGTAAGAATACTTAACATAGATCTACCGTCTTAAATTTTTAAGTGCAGAATATAATACCGTTAACTGTAGATACAATGCTTTAGAACTTATGCATCTCGCACTACTGAAATTTTATACCCATTGAACAGCTCTCCACGTCCCCTCTCCTCCAGCCTTTGGCAGCCGCCAGTCTACTACATATTTCTACAAGTTTGACTATTTTAGACACCGCATGGAAGTGGAACCATGCAAGATTTGAATCTACCATGTATTTATGCACTTAATGTGTGCCCAGCCCCACAAAATCATCACAAGGGTTATGGAAGAAAAAGATGTAATTACTGAGGACAATGGGATTAAATCTGTGATGAGCGGGCGCCTGGGTGGCACAGTGGTTAAGCGTCTGCCTTCGGCTCAGGGCGTGATCCCGGCGTTCTGATATCGAGCCCCACATCAGGCTTCTCCGCTGGGAGCCTGCTTCTTCCTCTCCCACTCCCCCTGCTTGTGTTCCCTCTCTCGCTGGCTGTCTCTCTGTCACATAAATAAAATCTTTAAGTGAATAAATAAATAAATAAATAAATAAATCTGTGATGAGGAAACAGCTATGCATTTTTCCTAAAACACTGTAATGATTAAAAGTAATCCTGTGAGACTAATGAGTAAATTTCCATACTTAATGACTGTGAAATTCTTGTGGTCACTCTAATAGCAATAATAGCTGTGTGGGATTTACGTCATAAATAAATTTGCGATGCCTATCGTTAACCTTTAATGAGGAGGTATAAGTATCTATTTTCCAGGTGAGATATTAAGGGGTTAAAAGAGGTGACTCTCCTTAGAGGTAAGATGAGTTTGGCCCTCGGGCTTAGTTTACTTAGTGAGGGTGGCTGACTTATTTCTCTTAAGCAAGAAATAAGCCTGTTGTTACACTTGCACAAAGATCCTTCAGAGTAAGAACATACATACTCTTATCGGTTCATGGACTCTTAACAATTTCCACGATTCACCCATGACACTGAGTCACAAAAATAGAATAGTGTCATCGAGGATGATTGAAGTGACTTATTGCAATGTCTGATCCCCAAATCCATTGGCTCAGAATAATTGCTCCGATTTCTACCTCAAGAATGGATGAGCAAGGTCCTGACAGACACATCTTCCCAGAGATCACAGCTATGATCTCTACACAAAATACAAAAATGGAGTAGTGAAAGCTCTGAAGAGTGGACAAAAAAAGGGCAGATTCTGGAGAAGAGTCAACATTTGGAAGAAGGGACTGTCAAGAGGTGAGTTTTTCTAGTTTTAAGGCTCTAAATCCACAAGTGGCCTACACGTAATACCACAAGGGGCAGCTAAAACTCAGATAGGATTAGAGCATAGAGCCCAAAACATCCAAAAGGAAAGTGAAGGAAGGTGAGCTTCACAGAAATGAAAGAAGGAGCCTGAGTGAGATTGTTGTCAACACTGCATATGAGCTCATCTCAGATCTCTGGTCTGGCGCCAAAACGACACACATGCACGGCAAACGCAAAACAACCAGTTAAAGATAAAAGATTGGAAGGGAGGGGCGCCTGGGTGGCACAGCGGTTAAGCGTCTGCCTTCGGCTCAGGGCGTGATCCCGGCGTTATGGGATCGAGCCCCAGGTCAGGCTCCTCTGCTATGAGCCTGCTTCTTCCTCTCCCTCTCCCCCTGCTTGTGTTCCCTCTCTCGCTGGCTGTGTCTATCTCTGTAGAATAAATAAATAAAATCTTAAAAAAAAAAAAAAAAAGATTGGAAGGGTACTCTGAGCTGCGACCTAGTAGCCAGAGCTTTCGATTTGAGTCCAACCAAGTTAATTCCCTGATAAAACAAAAACATCAACACTCATTCGATGACTATAAAAGCAACCAAAAGCCCCTTGCACCGCATCCAATGTATCCAATATAGAGTCCAAAATTACTCTGTGTATGTCAAGTCAGGAGAATGTGACCTACTCTCAAGAATGAAACCAACAAATAAAAATACCAACAGAAACCAACCCCAAGATGACCTAGACAAGGACTTTAAAGCAACTGTTATCTTTATGCTCAATGAGATGAAGAAAAATACACTCATAACAAAGACAATGCAGTAAATCTCAGCAAAGACAGAGTAAGGATCAAATATGAACTAAATGTAAATTCTAGAATCAAAATGTAGACCTTAAATAAAAATTCGCTGTAAATGCCTGAGAACTAAATAGAGCACAAAGGGGAGACAGTCAATACTTGGAAAACAGATCAGCAGAAATTATCCACTTTTCAGATCAGGGAGGAAAAAAATTAAATGAAGTCTTGTAAAACAATATCAAAAAGTCAAAACTAGAGTCACAGAGGAGAAGGGAGAGAGAATACGATAGAAACATTATTTGAATAAATAGAAAATTTCCAAAATTTTCTGAAATCCATAAATTTACAGATTCAGGAAGCTCAGCAAAGGTCAAGTAAGATCATATGAAGAAAAACATGTCTAAGCCCCTGGTAAACTAAATGCAAAAAAACCAAATGCAGAAGGAAAATCTTGAAAGTAGCTCAAGAAAAATAATACCTGAGATCCAAGGGATCATCAACTCAAATGATTGCCAAATACTCGTGAAAGATATGGAGACTGAGGGATCAACATATTTAAAGTGCTAAAATCAAAGAAAAATCAACATGTGAGTCTGTAACCTGGGAAAGTACCTGTCAGGAATGAAGATAGAATAACATTTTTAGATAGATGTTAAGGAAAACGTTAAAGGTAAGAAAAGTCATCATCTAAAGACCTGAACTATTAAAAAAAAAATGCTAACGTAATATCTTTAGTCTGAAAGGTAATGACGACTGATGAAAACACAAGTCCCCAGATACAGAGAACATGAGAAATAGTCAATAGTGAGCTAAACGTAAGAGACGACTTTTTTCTCTTGATTTCTTTAAAATATAGGCCCAGTTTAAAACGAAATAATCACACTATCTAGGGGTTATGTAACACATGCAGTTGTAATACATATAACACCTAAAGCATATAGAATGATGGTGTGTTGACAAATATATATAGAGAGAGGAGCAAAGTTGTCCATTTTAGGGGAAGTGATAAGATATTAACTCTAATTAGACCATAATAAGCTAAACATATATAATTTCTAGGTCCAGCACTAAAAAATGCAGAGGAATAGCAAAAAACAAAAGATAAAAGAATATTCTAAAGAAAAATAAATCAGGGAACACAAAGAAGAGGGAAATGTAGCAATGGATGGGGCAAAGAGAATTAGAAGACGCAAATCCAATCATATCAATAATTGCACTAAATGTTAATGGACAAAACATTCCAATTAATACCAGAGATTATCAGAATGGATAAGAAAGCAAGACCCAATTATATGATGTCTAGAAAGGAAGCACTCTATTTTTTTTCATTAATCCATTTTTTTATTTGAGAATAGTTGACACACCATGAGAAGCAGTTTAAATATAAAGCCACACATTGGTTAAAGTGATGAGAAAACATACACCATTAAATAGTAAGCAAAATTTTAATTTTTTAAAGCAAATTTTAATTTAATTATTTTAACACTAAGGCTATGTTCATTTCAGCTTAACTGGACTTGAAGATAAAAACATTATCAGAATTAAAGAGTTAAATTACATAATGATCAAAGGTTCGGTTCATCAGGAAAACAGTTGTTTAAAAAACTCCTAATACCAGAGAGTTTCAAAATACATGAGGGCGGAATTAAAAGGATAAAAACTCCAAAATAATAGTTGTCTATGTTTTTAAATTTTTCACCATCATTATCAAATAACTTAAGTGGGTAACTCTGGGTTGACAGTTTTCTCTCAATAATTTGAGGAGATTATTCTGTCGTTTTGTGGCTTCCCTTGGGGCCATTAGCAAATCTACTATTGTTTTAATACTTTTTATTTCTGAGGAAGTCTGACATTTCCCTCTGATTGGTTTAAAGATCTTCTGTTGGTCTTTTGTAATCTGCAGTTTTCCCGTGATTGTTCAAGGTATGGATTTATTTTTGTTTATGATGCTTAGAATCGTTTTCTAAGTGTGCTTCCTGAGTGCCTTTCATCAATTAAAAACCTTTTTCATCCATTTTTCCCTGCTTTAAATATTGCCTCTTCTCTATGCTTCCTACTCTGTACTTCATGGACTATGATGAATTACAAGGGACAACAATTACAACATTCATTACAATAACATTGACTGAGTGCTTACTGTATATACAGTGATTTCAGGTGAATTAATGCATGTAATGCTCACAGCTACTCCATGCAATAGACACCAGTCTCCCCCATTTTACACATGAAAACACCAAGACACAACAAGTCCTCCCCAATCAAAAGTTAGCAGGAAGAAGAACCAAGAAAGATACGCAGGCATTTTGTAAGACAGGAAGAGAAGGAAAGAAGACAGGACAGGAAATCGAGGAGTGGAAATGAGTGTGACATCACTTCCAGCGTTATGTACACCATGTGCTTCAGGCTGAAACAAAATACTTAGCATCACTGATGATAAAAATAAGATGTCTGGGTTGAGGACCCGCAAGTCGAAGTTTCTACCATTACCACATAGAAACAATGCCATCAGACCTATTACTTCTAATCATCTTCTAAGAACCACAGATCCATAGGAACCTGCAGACGGTCACCTTGGTCTATCTTTTTGCTTGAACAATGACACAATTATATAAAAACATGACACCACAAAAGCTCTATCTAGGAACACAGTATCCAGGTCCATGTTCACTTCACTGAGCTCCTGGACATGACTGGAAGAAAGAACTAAAATCTGAGGGCTTAAAAAAAATGGTGGCGGGCGTAATTATTTGCCCCACATGAAAGGAATGAGTCAGCTGAGAGTGGTTCCCATGACCTCGGTTAACGGTGTGTTGGTGGTGGGTAACAAGTGTCCCCTTTCTGCTCACCAAGCAGTGGAGAGGATGTCATCTTCTTTGTTACACCCACAAAAGGGGAAAGTCCCACAGCAGGGCTGCAGCCATGGTTTCCAAATGGTGTTGAACACCGAGAACTGCTGTGGGACAGGTGTGAGAGTCCTGCGATGCTCTCTGATGGCCGCCTCGATTTTCTTGACCACCGAGTCAAATAGTGCTTCGTTGTCAGGGTTAAGAAGTCGGGCCTCGGAAGGGTCTCTGGAGATGTCAAAGAGCAGTGGAGGGTCGTGGTAGGTGACATCGCCAGAACACGAACACATTCCACTTCCATAGCAGGCGCCGGCTCCATCTGGAGAAAACTTGGGGGTCACGAAATGGACCTTCCACACGGTTGCACCTGGAAAACAGGACTCCATTGGAAGGCCATATTTCTTATCATTTTAGGACTCTTTCCATTGAAGATACATTTCTCAAACACTTTGATAACTTTTTTGAGTTTATTTTTTTAAGATTTAATGTGTTTATTTTAGAGAGAGAGAGAAGGCATGACCAGGGGGAGGGGCAGAGGAAGAAGCAGACTCCCTGCTGAGCAGTGAGCCTGATGTGGGGCTCCATCCCAGGACCCTGAGATCATGACCTGAGCCAAAGGCAGATGCTTAGCCAACTGAGCCACCCAGGCACCCCTGATCCTAGAAATTCTAACTCGATCACTACTTTTCTCCAACATGGCATAGGCAAAGTGGAAAATTTTCTAAGGCTAAATACCACTTTCAGTTCTGATACTGACAAAGGTGATTTGGCAGGATCCATCATCCCTTGTTCTTTTCTTCCTCCCTCTGTCCCTCTTTCTCTCTTTTTCCCTTCCTTGTTTCCTTTCTTTCTTCCTGCATAAGTGGTTAGTAGTTCTATTTCCCAAGATCAATTTTAGATGGGAAACATTGTGTTTCCCCAGCCTCTGATCAATGAGGCTTACAAGGAAGTCTGTGGGTGGGGTTTTGCAGAAGGGTTATGCTTTTCTAATAAAATTGGGCTAAATCACCCAACTCAGTCCTTTACCCCCTTTGCTCTCTCTCTCTCTCTTTCTCTCTCTCTCCTGCATGGAGTGCAGATGTGATGGCTGGAGAAACAGCAGCCACTTTGCAACCAGAGCATTAGAAGGAGCATGAGAATGAAAACTGGCATGCCAAAGAGGGCTAAGTGGAAATAGAGAAAGAACCCAGGCCACGGTCATGGTGTTGAGCACTGTACCAGCTCTGTGCTTCCAACTTCTGAAATCCTTATTATGAAAATATAAGTACAATTCTATTTGTTTAACCCTCTACAGTTAAATTTGGGAAGACTTTGTTGTTGAGGGAGCCGTTTTGTTTTGTTACTTACCATTGACCTTGCCCCTAACTGATACAGAATTTGGAAGGAAGAGGCTTTTGTTGGAACGTTCTTGTTTTATGTGGGAGACCCATCCACACTGATCTGAAGAATGGATCACACCACAAGTGGTGGGTCGCAATGGGAGAAAAATCCATATCTTTTCTGCAAATTAAGTCAAGTCCCATCAAGTAAGAATTCTGGTGTCTACAGATGTAAGGAAATGAATATCTCTTGTTAATTTATATTTGTTTCCATGAATCCTATAGCATGAAGGTAAGGCAGAGATGATTAATTGGAAGGGGACAGTACCCCTGTGTGGGTTACACTGTAGACTTTACTCCTCGTTGCTAATTATTTCGGTGTCCCTCGTTGTAGATATTCGTATCCTCTCTCTCTCTTTCTCTCTGGGACATATTCATGCACACGAGCTTGCATATCTCTAAAATCTACCACAAACCAATGACTGCTTAACTAACTTCCCTAGGGAAAAACAACCGTCATGGCTGGGTGGTGTTTGTACACGGCCCAACTTCCCCCAAAAGGACGAGGAAGCAGGTCTCTGTCTTTATTATGTTCCCACATGTCTGCCATTTTCATACTCACAGTCCTTCTGGTGCCACCTGGCTGTGTGCAGATAGACCCCACAGTAGTGGAAGAGGAACTCATGCTCCGAGCGCGACACCCTGCCTTCCAGCAACGGCATCAGGTTCCGGCCGTCGAGGACTCTTAGGACAGAGGGCAAGATGCAGAAGGTGGTGAGAGATGCATGGTTTGGTCACACATATTATGACAGGAGGAGGAACAGGGAGGAAAGGGGAAGGAGGAAGAAGACGATGGTGAAGGAGGAGGGGGAGAAGAAGAAGGAGGAGGAGGAGGAAAAGAAGAAGAATGAGGAGGAGGAAAAGGAGAGGAGAAGGAGGAGGAGAAGAAGAAAAGAAGGAGGAAAAGAGAGAAGAAGAAAAAGGGAGAAGACGGAGAAGGAGAAAAGGAGAAGGAGAAGGAAGAAAAGAAGAAAAAGGAGGAGGAGGGGAAGGAGGGGGACGGAAGGGAAGAAAAGGAAAAGACTTAAAAAAAAACTTACTACACATCTTCACTCATTTTATATCAAAAAGAAAAACAAACCAAAAAAAACCCCCAGAAAATGAGGTAAATCTCACACAATTTCTAAGACAGTGGGGGAGGTGTCTTAGCTATCGTTCGATAGCTTGTAAGATACTATGGGTGAGTGTCAAGGATTAGAAAATTCAGGTCTTGACACTCATTTGATTCAAATAAAACCCCACCACAGAGGAACAGATACTAGCCCTCACACATGGAATTTAACTATTAGAGACTGAAATGCATTTATTCATCTTAAAGCCTATAGAGGAATAAGACATAATTCATCACACATCCATTGACACGTACTTACTTTTATTCCGTAATGCACCTAATAAATATTGGCTTAATGCTCTAGGTGCTGTGGGGGATATACAACTCAATGAAGGTCGATCCCAACCATGAGGACAACCAAGCCTGTGTCTGCGTAAGCATGAGAGACAAAGTAGAACGTATTCTAATAGGGAAACAGACAAGCTATGCCACCATTCATTAAGGGGAGAAAGATGGCATCTGGCCATATTAGCAGCTTACTGAAAATTCAGTAATACACCACACATACACACAGCACGTTTGCAGATGTATCCAAGGCCATGTCGGATATATCTGCCTAGGTTAGGAACAAGCACTGTTTCCATACCTGTCCTGGGGCAATATCCCTCCACCTATATAAGACAGCGTCGGGTAAATGTCCATCAGGCTCGTGGGTTCGTCAATCACTTTCCCAGCCTCCAGGACTGTCGGCCACCGGAATATTCCTGGGACACGAATGCCCCCTTCCCATCCGCCCATCCCCTTGCCACCTAAAACCAAAGATGAAAGTCAAAGATGAAGTCAAGTCAACCATATTTCTCCACTCTGTTGGAAGTTACATCTAGATGGGACATTTTCTGTCGCTTGCCAAATTCACAGCCAGTGTGCTGCATTCACACACAGAGAGAGATACAGATGACCTGAGATAGATTTCTTGCCTTCCAGGAGTTGAAACTCGACTTCTGAATGTCCGGCCATCAAGTGACAAACCCAACTATAATAAATAAAAACAAGTGCCGTCCTAATACAATGTGTTATTTTGTGCCAATGAGTGCCACCAAGTTTCACTATTATGAGAAAAGAGAACATTCTGAAAGCTGGCAAATCTTCAGTCTTTATTGGAATCACACTGGGCTCTAAAAGGTGGATAAGTCAACGAGGCTCCAAGTAAGACCGGAGAAATAAGTTCTACCTGGGCCATGCTGATCCTTGAGAGAAACTAAGGAACTTGGATTTTATTCTGGATCCCCCATATGGACGAAGACAGAGGGGTCATAGAAACATGAATGGTGCAGAGGCAGAGAAAGCGTTGAGATCCCATCTCAGACAAAGGACATTTCAGGTGTTTCTGAGCACAAAATAGATGAGCCCATGCTTTAGGACCTATCCTGAGGTCAAGATGTTCATTGCTGGTCACTCTGGCAGTATGAATTACAAAGAAAAGACAAGAGAGGGGTCTCTCTACACTGCAGTATAGAGGGAAAAACATTTAGGACAAAGGCTCAGGTCTAGCCAGTGTCCAAAGCCATCCCAGCTCACCAGCACTATTCTGTATGGAAAACATAACAAGCTCCCTGCACTGAATATATGTTTGTATACCAATATGCAACAAACAAAAAAGCAAACATAAACCCACCTTGACATTCTCATGGTCATATTTAATGGCCAGCAACTGTGATAAGACCTACAAGTCTAATCAAGTACCCAGACACCCAAATTTGTCCGTCAAATGGACTCAACTCCTCCTGGTGAGCTGGAGGCCAGTTCCAAAGGTAAAAACTGCTCACAACAATTTTACCATGCCTCGTCGAAAGGTATGCGAACACGCTTTTTAGAGTAATGGTTTTATGTACACACAACCCCCCATTACACACACATACACATACACAAGCAATGTCACTATTAAAATCGTCACATCTCATTTGATGGCATATATAATGGCATATATTAATTTTATTACACACCTTTTCTACTAGGCTTGTCACCAATTTGGTCTACGTTAATTAACAGTATGTCTAGAGCAAGCTGACATGACCTGCCAGAAAAGGTGAATATATTTAGGAGCTCACTTGTCGGTCACAGTATATAACGTTTCTATTATATCTATTTATCTACAATCTATCTATCCATCTATCAATCACCTATCTATCATCTATCTATCTATGGATCAACCAATGTATCTACCATCTATCTACCTATTCATTTACCTATCACGTCTTTGCAACCGTCCATCTATCTATCCATCTATCATCTATCTATTCCATCCATCCATCCATCCACCCATCCATCCATCCATCCATCCATCCATCCATCCATTCATCAAATCATCTATTTACCCATCTATCTATTCCATCCACTCATCCATCCATCCATCCAATCACCTATCTCTCCATCTATCTATCATCTATCTATTGCATCCGCTCATCCATCCATTCATCTAATCATCTATCTATCCATCTATCTATTTCATCCATCCATCATCTACCTATCGATCCTCAATTGTTTTATAAAGTACAAGGAACTCCTAAAGTTCTGATATTACATCTAAGAAGTCAGAAGAATCCACTCACGATGAGGAGGAAGGCACCCACTCCAAATGAACAACTCCTTCCCCGATCATTTCACAGTGTTTGAAGCATAGTGATAACATAGTCGATTTCATTCCATTAAAAACCTGGATTTGGGTACTCGGGTGAGTATTATCCTAGAGCAAGTGGTTCTCAACTAGAGAGGACTTTGGCCCCAGGGGACACTGGGAAATGTCTGGAGACAGTTTTGGTTGTCACTATTTTGATGGGGAGGGGAGTTGTAGGTGCTCCTGGCAGCTCTAGGGTGAAGACCAGGGACACTGCTCAGTGCTCTACAGTGCCCAGAATGCCCCACATCAGAGTCATCCAGCCCCAAACGTTCAGAATGCCAAGCCTGACAGCTCTCCTTCAGATGGTCGCTGGAACCCTCTGCATTTGCACTCAAGAGGCTCTCATTACTTCAGGCATTTTTGTCTTACATTCTCAGACATTGCCCCAAACCTTGCACCTCTTTCCATCTAGTATCATAAGAGAATATAACTCCCACACAAATCTCCAAACCGAGTTTGCAAATGAATCCACGTGCAGGCAAAACGAAGTACACACCACTGAGGTATTGAACCAAAACACAGGGATTCTCTGCACATCACCTTTGTAGACCCCGTTGAAGCCGCCCAGCGGGACCTTGCCTTCCTGCACCTCCAGGCGACCCCCGTTGTCTGAGGTGAAGTACACCAGCGTGTGGTTGGCCAGGCGCTCCCGGTCCAAGGTCTCCAGGATCCTACCTGGTGGGCGAGAAGCATGAAACTCTCACCTTTCACCACGGACCACTGTCAGTCCATGACTTGATTAGTATTAGGCATGTGTGAGCACAACAGTATAATTCGGGGTCATTTTATTGTATAGGCGCTATATATATAATATAGTATATATAATATATAAGAAATCATGATTATTTATATACAAATAATATATAATATAGAACATACATTATAACATATTATATATAATAAATATATAATTATATAATAAATAATGATTATTTACTAATCACATATATAAATACATAATAAATCATGATTCATCTATATTATATAATATATAATATATATTATTTATATGTAATATATAATAAATCATGACTATTTACTCTAATACATGTGTAGTATATATAAGCATTCTATATAGTAGAGACATAAATATATCCTATATGCCATGGAATACATACACGAGATAGTGTACAATACGAAATTGAGCTTTATATGTTGATAATTATTTACTACATATTTTACATTATATAATATTATATATGTATATAAAAGCACATATTCAGTATCAATACATAATAAATACTAAATATAGAATATAAATTATATTTAATAATATGATAACCATATAATTATATTTAAAAATATAAAAGGTGTTTCTATATTATAATGTATTTGTAAATGATAATAAATTGTAATACATGATATATACTATATGATAAATATATTATTTGTATGTAAATATATAAAATATAATTTATGTATTAAATCCTGTATACTTTTTATATTATGAATATTATATGGCAATATGTAATATATGGTATGCAAATATACAATATATGATATGTAAGTATAATGAAATTTTTATAACTATAAATTTATAATTAATAATAGCATATTATTTTTAATAAAGATTTTACTTATTTATCTGACAAACAGACACAGCGAGAGAGGGAACACAAGCAGGGGGAGTGGGAGAGGGAGAAGCAGGCTTCCTGCTGAGCAGGGAGCCTGATGTGGGACTCGATCCCAGCACCCCGGGATCATGACCTGAGCTGAAGGCAGACGCTTAACCACTGAGCCACGCAGGTGCCTTATCTTAAAATATTATATTAAATATATAATATAATCTATTATACAACACAAATAATACAATAAAATATTGTATAATGTTTGATAATTATATATATTAAATAATAGTATTATATAATGGTTACTTATTATATAATACTAATAGATAATATCTTATCATGTAAGATGTAATTTTATTATACAACATTTAATATATCATTTTAGTTTTTAATAAATTTTCTTACATAATATTTAAGAAATAAAACATAATATATATAAAATATAATACACACTACATGTAAGAAATATATATTATATAATGTATAAGAAAACATGTTTATTTAACAAATTACATAAAAATGTATACACATATTACATATGTACACTACATATACACGTACAATATTTTAGAAAGTATGAACTAGTATGTAGCATACAGCACCATCATCACTCAAAATTCAAGCAACCATTCAATATTAGGTCTGCCTGTTAAAAGAAACTTAACAAACACTAATAAAACAGAGAAGACAGTTTAAAAGCTGACATGTCTGGGCATTAATCCGCAGAGTCACACCCTCGATCCAGACAGCATGAGCCCCACCCCGTAAAGGATGTGTATCCCCACGTCCCTCTGAAGGTTGCATCTGACTTGCAAGTTATTCTTGCTGGTCAGCTCTTAGTTAAGCGCCTGAGCATAACGAATACTTTGCTAGACTGAGCAAGCATCGTGCTGATGTGTGGACGATCTCTTCAGGGGACAAAGGGCTTTTTTTTTTTCTTTTAAATATTTCATTTACTTATTTGTCAGAGCGAGAGAGAGCAAAAGCAGGGGGAGCAGCAGGCAGAGGGAGAAGCAGGCACCCCACTGAGGAGGGAGCCCAATGCAGGACTCGATCTCAGGACCCTGAGATCATGACCTGAGCCAAAGGCAGATGCTTCACCGACTGAGCCCCCCAGGCATCCAGAGGACAAAGGGTTTTTGAAAAAAACAAGTAGAAAGCTGATCTAGCCACATCCCAAACTACCCTGATTTAATTTCTGATTCCAGCTGGACGTTCGCCCTGGGCTTCTTAACGTCACCCCAAGGTCCTACCATTCAGCGTGACACCCTCCACCAAAATCTTGTGCCGCTCAAACATGGAAAGACAATGTGGCCAGGTGCAAAGAAAGCTTATTTAAGCATAAACTCATTAACCTTTCTGTTTCCTTGTTTAAAAGTGATTTGTTTTGGAAGCCACATTGGCCATTTTTTAGAAACGCTGCAGCTAGAAATTAATATATTTTAAAGCCCAGATTTCGTAAGAGCAAGATTATAACGGCTTCTTGGTAAGAGAATAATTACATGTGAATTATCCGTTCTCACTAGAGCTAGCTATCGTCTTTAGCATGAAGGTTATTTGTAACTTATACCAAGTACATAAAATACACGTGAATCCTTTTAGTTATGGAAAATACATATATGTAAGCTTCTGTGTATGCAATGTATAAAACATGGAGGAACGTGTGTACATATCTATGTGCATATCGCGACAGAAGAATCATAAAATGTCTTACAAGACAAAAATACGAGGAAAGAAGGCAAGAATGAAAAGCCGCGAAAGTATGTTTTTAAAGGACAAGTTCCCCGCATAGAGAATTTAAAATATCGCTTGCCGCTTGCGGCCCTCAGGGGATTTGCTTTGCAAGTCATTCTGAGGACAGAACTCTTATGGCTTCTTCCTGACAAGGTTATTAACTTAGCAAATGAGCTTAAATTTTATGCTCCTATTGCCAAGTAGAAACACACACACAAAAGACACCTGTCTGATTTTCGATCTGCCTCTGGTTTTGATACGACTTTCATAAGCCATGAAGGGTGGGGGGAAAAACACAGCGTATGGGGAAAATGTCATGCAGAGAAATACCTACGTTCCACTTCTCCCATGTAAACGGTATTACGCTGGGAATGCTAATAAAAGGATTACTAAATGCGGTTAATAGTACTTACAGAGCACCTGCATCTCGTAATTACATAGAATAAACCTCATTAGCTCTTCGTGGCAAACTGTGCCTAGAAACATGGTCACAAAGTCTTTTTGCATAAAACTGCTCTCAAGATACAAATGCAGCAGGGGCGCCTGGGTGGCACAGCGGTTGGGCGTCTGCCTTCGGCTCAGGGCGTGATCCCAGCGTTCTGGGATCGAGCCCCACATCAGGCTCCTCCGCTATGAGCCTGCTTCTTCCTCTCCCACTCCCCCTGCTTGTGTTCCCTCTCTCGCTGGCTGTCTCTATCTCTGTCGAATAAATAAATAAAATCTTTAAAAAAAAAAAAAGATACAAATGCAGCAAAACGCCTTGTTTCCAAAGCAGAGTATCCTGGACCATAATAGACATCAAGGAAAGAAACCATCATCTTACAACTATACTAAAGTTACAATGTTAGAGCTTCTTTTTACTGTAGCAGGTTTCAGTGTTTGTATCTAGCAGGGAATTAAAAAATATGTATATATTGTAGTATGCACGTATAGCCATAGAAACAGTATATGTGTATGTATCCATATATGAAC
This sequence comes from Ailuropoda melanoleuca, assembly GCF_002007445.2. Taxonomy (NCBI): domain Eukaryota; kingdom Metazoa; phylum Chordata; class Mammalia; order Carnivora; family Ursidae; genus Ailuropoda; species Ailuropoda melanoleuca. The sequence continues at coordinate 1,760,242 of NC_048238.1, read as the reverse complement.
ATTTTATTTAATGTGTGTGAGTAGATTTAAAATAATAATTTAAATTGATTATATTCTTAATTGATTTAATATTAATAGATATTAAATGCATGTTTTCATAGACCTAATATATATAAAAGTAACATTTTTATATTTAAGAAACTTAAAAAATTTAAAATTCTGTGACTATTGGTTGAGGTGGTTCTGCACAGAACCCTTTTCAGCATCTTGCAGGAGTAGAAGAAAAAAACAAATTAGCACGTGCTTCGAAAGTAAAATACGCTTTTTGAGATGAAGAAATACTGCATCACGTCCAATTGAGGGACAGTGCTGTGGAATGCACGATGAGTTGTTTTATTGATATGCATGTGGTCCTCCCTCCCCTCCCCACCTGTCTCTGTGGCAGCCCCCATCCTCATTTATGACCCTTTGTGTTCGTTTTCACATTGACCCTTATGACTTTGACAGAAATGGCTTTGGTTGAGGTAAATTCCCTCCTGCATTCCTAAGCACGTCTCCTAAAAGTGAACTAATGAGAAAAACACATTTCCTTTTATATCCATCAAAATGATGGAGAAGGGCAGTATCCTTTACAAAGCAATGTCATCAGTTTTGAACAGTCTTTATTTTAAAGATGGGAAAATCCCGTATGTATCATTGGGACTGTTTTCTTGGGGAAATAGTCATGATTTTGCTGCACGTACAGCCAGATTTTGATTCAGTTCCTGGGAACAAATGCTTACTCACTGCCCAAGGTCCTCAAGGGCACCTAACTCACTGAGCCGTCCGGGCATCCTGGGGACAAAGGGTTTTTGAAAAAGCAAATATGCATTCACTTTCTCGAGCCCATTCATCAGCTAGTTAATGTTGCTTTTCTTGACACTTACCCACCATCCAGTCCATTTCTTCGACATTATCGCCATAGAGTCCATATTTACTGTGCCCCACAAACTTGTCTTTGGTGATCAGTGGAGTGTGGACATGCAGGAAGGACACAAAGAGGAGGAAGGGGCTGCGTTTATACCTAAGGGGTGGAACATGAACTGAGTTATCGTCACAAACAAAGGCGTTATCTCCACTGGGATAGGATTCCGCATCAGCTGAAAGATCTCACAACAGTTGATAGAGCTTTTTTCTATGTCCTTACGTGACCAATGCCACTCACGAGAGTAACCAATAGAACAGAAGGACGTCAGTGGAAAGGCCATGAGTAGGAATAAAGAATACTGGGACGTTTGCATTAGCAACAAACTAGTGAGTGCAGTCTGTCTTCTGAAGGAAGGCTTCTTCATTCCTTCCTCCTCTTTCTCCTCTATGATATCTGGAACATAAACGTGATGGCCGGAGCTTTGGGCCATGAGGCTGCTTGCACACAATCACAGGTAGCAAGATAGAAGGAGCTAACGTGTTAATACATCCTGTTTGTTGTGTTCTGCATTTCAATGTCACATGGAGCCATTTAAGATTCCTCCTTCACACGCTTTCACAACTGGGCATTATAGAGGGGGAAAGGCATAGAGATTGGGTGTGTTCTGTCAACCACAGCCATGGGAGTGACAAGCAGACCTGAGTGACTGCATTCTGACTGTTGTGTTAGAGCAAAGAATCAAAGCCTATGAGGGCATGAGATCCCATTGTCGGATGCATTAACCCCACAGAGTTATGCCTTTTTCTCTTCCGTCCACTCCCCTGTACGCCATTCACACCAGGTCAGTGAGCGTCCACACCCACAATTCAATGTGCTTCTAGTTGGTAACCTAGAAGGGAGCTTGTATGCAAAGAAGGGAGACTGTTACCTTCATGCCCATGTGGCTTGTATTGAACACATAAAACTTCAAATTAGGTATCCATACATAGACCCCCTCCCTCATCATTCCTGAATGCAGAAGTATTTTCGGGCTGTTTCTAAAGCACGCCAAAATCAACATCAGTCCCAAAGTTTGGATCCATTTAGACCCCAATCCACATTGAAGCGATATGGATCGAACTACAGGGATTCCGATTTTTCTAAAAAAGAGTGAGTACAAGTTATTTCCTTAACCATTTCCGTGTTTACAATCTGCAGGAAATGTAACGCTCAATTTTATTCTAAGGAGAAAGTCTAGTATAGGGCAAATATCACACACACACATGCATTTGCACACACATGCACACACACACAAGAACGCCCACTTCTCCGGAACACTAATGAAATTCCCACCCAAGGACTCGGGCCAGAAATGACTTCCTACCTGTCGATAAAGGCGAGAGCCTCCTTGAGCATAAGGGAAGCCACCCGGTCCTCCCGCATCGGCTGCTGGATGATTTCATGGTTCCTCATAAGAACGCAGTTCCAACGCCGAGTAAACCCATAGCTGGAGTACCAGGAAAGGAAAAACAGGAAGGCAAGAAGGGCGAAGGTGACGATGACCTTCCACGGAACGGAGAACCAGCGGGTGAACTTGGGGATAAGGAGCAAGAGGGGGATGAAGCTGAGCGCCGCCGTGGAGATCCAGAGTTTGACCCGTAGCCAGCGGTGCAGCTCTGGCGTCTTGGACGTCTGGCAATCACTGATCAGGCCAAAGGGCAGCCCATAGAAGTAATCGAACCCATGGTTGAGGGGGTGGTAACAGTGATCGTCCCGAGAGGCGCAGCTCAAACCTTGGTGCCACTTGCCTACGGGAGAAACAAAATGGCAGCACACACAACCACCTGTTTCTAAACGTGGGCTTCGTTTCACAAAAGTTAACTACGACTTGCCCTCCCTTGCCATGGGGGTATCTTCTTGGTACCCCAGTCACCTCCCTGGGGGATGCTGAGAAGTTTCCCATATTTGTCACCAATACTGCTTTCCCTACGCCCTGCATCTTTCAGACTAAAACAGGGCAACAGAAACCCCTTTGCTTAATCTTTAAAAAAATAAAATAAAAAAATAAAAATAAATTAAATAAATAAATTTAAAATTTCAATTTAAATAAAATTTGAATTCATTTAAAAAAAACGCACTCACTTCTCTGCTAGTAATGATGTTATAAAAATAGTATACTCCCGCCTCACCCCCTACAGAGTATTCCATTTTGGTGAGAGCAATGGGTGAGCCCATTTGCTTTCATTGGCATGATTCTGCCAATACCCTGCTCGAGATACCAAAGGTCCTGAATACTCATGCATTAGGTCCCTACCCCGTGTATCTCCTCTCAACAAGAGGTCAGCTGGTGTGGGTCCAGCTGACGTCCCGGGAAGGCTAAGTCCCAGCGAAAGGGTATGTGCATGAGCGTGCTTCCGAGTTCAGAGTCCTGTGGGCCATACCTATGAGCCCCGTGCGGTAGCCACGATGCTGCAAGACCTTAGCAAAAGTTGTTTCATTGGTGGGCAGACCGCCCGAGCCTCCAAGCCAGGTGAGCGCACGGTTCAGGTTGAAGGGAGACGCCATTCCTGAAGGCAAAGAAGGAGGCCCCCCATAAGTCCCACAGTCCCTCTTTCATGACACTCATGACAAACTCCTAGATTCGTTCTCCTCTCCTTGAAGTGTCTCCTACTGACCTTCTACCATTCTGTTCTTTCCCTAGCGTTTCCTTGCTTTTTGGTCTCTACCTATCTTGTCCTCACATCTGTCAAATGTAGATGTTCTGTAGGGATCAGGATCACCAGCTCAATACACGACCCCCAGTCACGCTGGAATTTCATATGAACAATGAATGGTTTCTTAGTCCAGGATGCCCCACACGTTGCACGGGGCATACTTGTCCTAAAAATCCAGTCATTGATGATTCAAAATTCAAATGTAACTGCATGGGTCTCTGGATGATATCCTTGGATCTCGGTTCTGAACTTTGATCCCATCTTGCTACATGGTGAGAAACCCACATCTCCTCCAGACCCTTCTCTGCAGTTGAGGTCCTATTAGACGTCTCTGTACTTAGAAATCCAAATCTCAACACGATCAACACAGAGTCCGTGGTCATCGTACTTCAAACATGCCTCAACAGAGGACGCCATAATCCCCCCAGCCACCCAATGCACGAATTCCTTTGGGATCCTCCCTCTCACTCAGCCACACGTGTTCTACTCAATCCCATGTCAAGTCCTGATAACTGTACCCTTGTAAACAGTTTGGATATTTGTCTCCAACACCATAGCTTTGGAGCAGAGATTCAGCTGGGCTATGCTATGATGTCTAACAGCTCAATCTCCGTCTACCATCCCAGCACCTTCTGAAGAACCCTTCCAACCCATGTCCCTCCCCTGGGCAAACCTCATTACTTTCTGTGCATCACCTCTGTTGAAATCTAAATCTGGGGTAGAGCTTACAGTGTTTGGTAATCTGAGACGACTGATTATTGCTGTGGCTACCTCATTCGTCTAGCACACTCATGCCTGACTGCATTGTCTGTGCATGTCGCTTCCTCTGCTGAGCACACCCTCCCTCCCGACTCCTCACATTTCAAGGAGCATCATCCAGAAGGACTTTCCTGGGATGCTATAGGGGCCTCTATGGGCTTCCTGTGCCCAAGAACTATTCTTCCTTGCATCTCAACCACTGGAACACTTTCATCTTGAGATGCATATGTCCTACTTACGTTACAACTAACAAGAATGAACCTATAAATGAAAGGCATCACACAAACGTGCACAATTAATTTAAAAAATCAAAACATGTTAAAATAGTATTGTGATCCAATTGGCTTCTTGTTTTTCCGTTCTCAACAGAAACAGATACCTTAAAAAGGATGCCTTTTGCCAAATCCTAAAAGACAAAAGCCTACCTATCGTTTTCAAGAAAAGCGGTTACATCTTTTAATTAATTATAAATAAATGTATAGATGCTAGTGTGTGTATAAAAATGTGGTGGAGCGGAACTTTGATCCCATCTTGCTACATGGTGAGAAACCCACGTCTCCTCTAGACCCTCCTCTGCAGTTGAGGTCCTATCTAGCTGTCTCTATACTTAGGTAGAAACTTAGATAGAAACTTAGGGATTGGGAATATTAGTAACTCCTACATCGTAAAAGACTCAATATGTTGTGGCTGAGTATAGAAGTTGGTACTCATGGGGCGCCTGGGTGGCACAGCGGTTAAGCGTCTGCTTTCGGCTTAGGGCGTGATCCCGGCGTTGTGGGACTGAGCCCCACATCAGGCTCTTCTGGTATGGGCCTGCCTCTCCCACTCCCCCTGCTTGTGTTCCCTCACTGGCTGTCTCTATCTCTGTCGAATAAATAAAAAAAAAAAAAAAGAAAGAAATTGGTACTCATAATGCTGATTCTGCAACATCATGTTGTGTGTGTGTGAGAGAGAAAATATACATGAGTCTCCTTCTTTTCTGTGATCTTCCCAAGATCTCCGTCTGATTCCAATCACATCCCCAGACACTGGACAGACCCACTTTTCATGAAACTATGACAAGCTCTCTACTAGCTTGAAGACAAGAGATGCATTTTGAAGGCTCTGACTACAAGTACTTGCAAACCCTACAAGCAGCTGGGAAATTGCAAACCCTTCATTCTATGCACACAGGCGAGCAGGTTTCGTGGCCCCTGGCAAAAGACCCACCTGTTTCAGCTCTGCAGGCATAGCAACAGGACCCCCATTTGCATGTAGATTCTTAATACCCTAAGTGACCTTTTGAGAATGCTTACAAAGAGTAGCAAAAAATAAAGAAGAAAAAAGCCTGACAGAAAGACAACATTGTCCTTGCATTGCCCTTCCCCACCTGATCGGATGGGGTACCGGCCCGTCAGGAAGGCAGCCCGACTCGGGGTGCCGACGGAGGCAGCTGCCAGGTGCTGGGTGAGCCTCACGCCCTCGCTTGCCAGGCGGTCGATATTCGGTGTGCTGCGGACAGAAGGAGGGCTCAGCATGCAGGTTTCTAATTTTCAACAAAACAAAGGAAATTCGAAGCCACCCTGCGTTGAGCCCAACTGACTCTGTTTCCAGTAAACCTAAAATACAGGCATTTTAAGCTTCGATCCATCTACCTGTTTAAATGCCTCCTCGATGGTCACAAGGAAATGGAAAGCAGACTTTAAAACAATGTATCTTCAGGCAAAACAACTGCAGACTAATATAGGTCCGCGGGTGTAATTAAACTATAACCCGTCTGAGCTCATAGGCATTTAAATGCAAACGTTAGCCCATTTGCTCATCTTCTATTCCTGAAATGAAGGGGTGATTTGGATTACATAAAATTTCACTGTATTTCTTATAGTAAAATGTATCTTTTTAAAAAAAATAACCAAATGGTGACATTTTGGAGTTTAATTTACTACCCACATCGGTCATCTCGTATTTTAAGGTCTCCAAAAATTTTTTTAGAGCATCCATAGAATATAGGCTCACAGAGGTGTCTTTAGCAAATCCCATAAACTAAGGTATCCCCAATCTGAATAACACGTGAAGGACGTACTAGTCTCACAACCCCACAGCAATATGATGGGGGACAGAGCCTTATACTGGCAAACACTCTCAGATCTGTGTGGGGGAGAGTCTGTGTGCAGCCCGATAGTTTGTACAGGTAGAGTCAGTGTCTGGTTGAGAGGGACAGGACCAGGTTCTCAAGCAATGTCTCCTGCCTCACCCAGTACTTCCTCGTGGGAATTAAATAGGGAAAGCAAGGTGCTCACGTAGACCTTAAACGCCTTTAAGAGGACCAGCTCCTTTCAAAGTCCAAAAATATGCTTAAAATATAGGACTATTCCAGGAGCCACATTCCAAGGAGAAACGATGGTGTTTAAATTCACACTAAGGGGCGCCTGGGTGGCACAGCGGTTAAGCGTCTGCCTTTGGTTCAGGGCGTGATCCCAGTGTTATGGGATCGAGCCCCACATCAGGCTCCTCCGCTATGAGCCTGCTTCTTCCTCTCCCACTCCCCCTGCTTGTGTTCCCTCTCTCGCTGGCTGTCTATCGCTGTCGAATAAATAAATAAAAAATCTTTAAAAAAAAATTCGCACTAAAACTCACCTTGTATTTGCACATGAATGAGATTTGTCTGGTGCTGGGGGGCAAGGACATACAGAAGGATCGTGGTCACCAAAGGCTTAGGAAATAATTCAGGGAAGACCCTGAAAAACTCTAATATCATCGGCCTCTGCCGTGGAATATTACTCGGTTGCAGACAGAAAGGAAGGAGTGATACTTGCTACCACGTCGTTGAAAACACAATGCTCGGTGAAAGAAGTCAGACACAAAAGGGCACATAAGGCATGTTATGAGCTGAATGGAGGTTCCCCAAAATTCATAAGTAGGAGTCCTATCCCTCAGGACCTCAGAATGGGACTGTTTCTGGAGGTGGGGTCGTTAAAGAGGAAACTGAGTTAAAACAAAGTCAGGGGTGGGTCCTAATGCAACAGGAGTAGGGTCCTTATAAGAAGACGAGATGAGGACCCACATGGAGGGACGACCACGTGAGGACACAGGGAGAACACGGGGTCTACACACCAGGGACAGGGGCTTCGGGAGGAACCGGACTCAGCCCTGCCTGGATCTCAGACTTGCAGCCTCAGCCCCTCCTGGATCTCAGGACTGGGAGGGAGCACATGTGTGTTGTGGAAGCCACTCAGGAGGTGACATTAGTTAGGGCGGCCCTAGCACAGTATTACATTATAAGATTCAGTGCATATGAAATTTCCAGAATGAGCCAATCCCAAGAGACAGAGAGCACATCGGTGGTTGTAGGAGCTGAGGGATGAGGGATGAGGCGACCGGTCCTAGGTGTGGGGTTGCCTTTTGGGGACGATTCGAAAGTTCTGGAAGCAGACAGAGGGGATGGGTGTACAACCGTGTGCGTGGGCTCCACGCCTCTGAACAATGCCCTTTCCGTGGGTCACAAAGGTGCATGCTGTGTTATGGGTATCTCACCACAAAACCACAACAGCAACCTACCAGACCACGGAGACCAGGATGCCAAGCGCCGTCCTGATGTTCTGCAGCCTTCCTAGGCCGACCTCGGCTACTCCCGGTGCTCACGGGCCGCCAAGGCCCGCCGCTCCCCTGCCAGGACCCAGGTGCTCCCGCGGGCCAGAGGCGCCCCCCTCCACAGGCAGGCAGGGGTGGCTCCTTTACCTCACTGTGTTATTATCGTAGCAGCCCAGGTCCCCCACCCCGAGGTCGTCCGCCATCAGCAGCACGATGTTGGGCCTGGAGTTCCTCGTCACGAATGCGGCGCTCAGGCCCCCAAGCCAACAGCACAGGCATACTGACAGCCGGCAGGTCCTGAAAGCATTGGGGGGCGTGACAAACACAGCAACACACGCTGTCAATCATGTTTGCATCGCGGGCCACTGAAAATACGACATCACGCTCTTTCTTACCAATTCCCGCTACACAGGGAAGCTGGACTGCTTTACTCCGAAACCAGAATTCTTTTTTTTTTTTTTTTTTTTTAAAGATTTTGTTTATTTATTCGACAGAGATAGAGACAGCCAGCGAGAGAGGGAACACAAGCAGGGGGAGTGGGAGAGGAAGAAGCAGGCTCATAGCAGAGGAGCCTGATGTGGGGCTCGATCCCATAACGCCGGGATCACGCCCTGAGCCAAAGGCAGACGCTTAACCGCTGTGCCACCCAGGCGCCCCCAGAATTCTTTTTATTTCATTTATTTATTTTTATTTATTCTTAAAAGATTTTATTTATTTATTTGAGGCAGAGAGAGAGAACACGAGCAGAGGGAAGATCAGAGGGAGAAGGACAAGCAGACTCCCCTCGGGAGAGGGCAGAGAGTCCCATGCAGGACTTGATCCCAGGACCCCAAGACCATGACCTGAGCCAAAGGCAGATGCTTAACCGACTGAGCCACCCAAGCGTCCCCAGAATATTTTTTTAAAGTCCTATTCTATGTTAACAGAGTATAGCATACACATTAATATTCTATTTCTTGTGATATTGAAATTCTTATAACTTTCCCAATGATTTTGTGATATGAGACCCTTTAAAAGAAACCCTAATTGCATTTAAACTTAAGTATAAGGCCTAGTAATTTGCTTTATTTGAATAAAAAATGTAAACAAAATAGAAAATTGGAGGCAAATCGCCAGCGAGTCTGGCTTTTTTTTTTTTTTTTTTTTGATGCTCGGTTGTACTTTTTAGTACATTAGAATATATATTTAAAGTGACGTTGGGAAATCATTTAACACCTGAAAAAGAAAAATTAACATACATATATATGTTACTAAATGTTAGGCTGTATACAGACTGATGCATTTGAAATTGCTAAATGCTATCATATGCTCAGAAAAGCACGACAGCCTTTGACTGAAATTCGCTCCAAGTTAAGGACTACGACCCCGTACATGAAACTGGGTCTCCAACTCCAAATTCCATCTGATCTATTCCAAGCACCGTTCATTCTACCTCAAAACATGCATCTCAAATCCATCTGCATCCATCCACCCACAACCCCATCACGGCGGGCCAAGGAAGTCATGGCGTGTCTCACTTGCATATCTCAAAACTCTCCTAAATGGCCTGGCCTGTCCCATTTTTGTCACTTGGGCTCCAAAATGTGGCCAAACCGAGCAACTGTATCAATGTATAAATCTGGTTGCCAATTCTCCCTCACCACGGCCAACGGCTTCCCATTGCGCCATGATTGCCAAGCCTCACCAATGGCACTCTTTGCTGTTCTATCATGCTTTCCTCTCACTACCCACCCCCCAGCCTTGGCTCATCCGTGGTCATCCTTAAAATCCCTACAACGATCCTTGACGTCGGACCTTGTGCAACTCCCGTCTCTGCGATATCCTGCCTTTCACCCTATGAATTCGCACACGTGCCCTCATTCCTAAGGTAAGCATCGTTTCCTCTGAAAAGCCATCCTGTGGGACGCCAGCAACCCACAGCCCCTGGCGCACCCCTCATTATCCTTAGCAGGTGTCAGGCAGGTGACGTAGACCAAACATCAGCCAGGGTGAGGAACCCCGGGATGGAGAACCCTTCTCTCCGGGATGCAGAGAAAGAGGAAGGTTTGCGAAGTCGCCTCCTTACCAGTTGTAGATTGGCTGCTTCATGACTGTGAATTCCACTCCCCTAGGGAAGAAAAAGAAAAAGCAGAGGAGCTGCAGAGCTGACATTTCTCTCGGAGCCAGGCCCTCGATCCAAAGGGCTAAAGAACCTGTTCATGTGGTCATCCTCTGCCTTCTTCACGGCTAACTGCAAACAAGGCGTGTCCGTGCAGAGAGAATGTGACAGAGAACACGCATGACCCAGTCATTTCTGGGTAGACGTCATGGCAGATTTCCAGCACGTGATGTGAATGTGGCAACAAAAACCCTTCATGGCAGAGACATGAAATCAAGAAGTCACCCACGAATGGGCATGCGTCCCATGACTACTGGTATCACGCGTACGGTATGTATGGTCCTCTGCTACAAAGAACACTTTCCTGCCTCAGGTGGGTAAGCAACGTCTACCTTGAAAAAGCACAGTGATGAACACTAGGGACCTATGGTGATGTTGGCCAAACTCATTGAACTCAAGAAGGCACGTTCAGCAGCTGTAATTATGATCCTTTTGTAAGAGTTCAAAGAGCGCTAGAGTCCTGCGTTCTCCCCACAGAAGACCCTCAGATGGCTTCAAGTTGGTGATGCTTCGTAGGCTGAGGAACCACCCCACAAGACAAATGCTATATAATAACAATTAATGACACCACCCCAGAGTTTATAAGGCATTTTCATTCCCAAGGCATCTCCAGTGTTCCCATTGGATCCTCAAAATATCTCATCCTGCTTGCCTTGAAGGCTTAATGGCACCTCTCTTGTTTTATGGGAGAGCAAGCTGGGGTCATAGACTTTAGAACACTTTCACGGAGGCTGGCAAATTGGAGATGTGGCATTCAGGAGGTCTCTGCCTTATAATCATGTGAGTGTGTCCAATTCCCAGAACTCCCTTGTCATCTTAGACATCCTGGAGAGGAAGGCTCTCAGGTGGGATGTTTCTAGAGGCCGACTCTCCTGGGGCATTTGGTGAAGCCTACACTCCCATTGTCTCTGCTCCATGGACCCCCAATCAGTACTTGTGCATTCAACCTGGTTCCATGGATACCTCCCACAAAGCCATCCTCTAATGTTTCCAGCCCCACTGCCTCCCACATTACATGGCATTCCTGTAAATTTCCAGTAACTTCCAGAATGCATTTCCAATACATGCTTACTGAAGACATCGAGCATTTCCCAAGGGTTTTGTAAAAGAATCAAGAACGGTGCTTTTATTGACCGATTGTAGCCATGTCCACCTCATTTTGTAACAACTTGTCTCTCCAACCCAAGACGGGTAAAGTCACAATGGATGGCCCTAGTCACCTATACAAAGTTCTTCCTAACTGGTAAGGAATAAAGGCTATTCATAGAAGAGATGGAAATAAAAGTTAACTTCATGGTATGCCACAGCTCCTACTGTCTCAAAGAATCATACATATCAAATCTGGACTTTAAGGGATATCAAGAAGACCGTGTCTACCCAGGAGTTCCTCCACCTCTAAGCCATTCTGCATGACCCCCTGCTGCACCTCCTGTCCCTGGTCCCAGATTTTAACAGAAGAGTTTGTTAAAGGCGGGCGCCCTGGTGACGCAGACCTGGGCTTCTGGACATGTACAAATGCACGCGGCTGGCATCATATACGAATGCAGTTTTCCAAATTGGTTTTATTTTCTAGCTGTCGTTGAAGAGATGCTCAAAGTTATGGACCTAGGGGCACCTGAGTGGCACAGCGGTTAAGCGTCTGCCTTCGGCTCAGGGCGTGATCCCGGCGTTATGGGATCGAGCCCCACATCAGGCTCCTCCGCTATGAGCCTGCTTCTTCCTCTCCCACTCCCCTGCTTGCGTTCCCTCTCTAGCTGGCTGTGTCTGTCTCTGTCAAATAAATAAATAAAATATTTGAAAAAAAAAATTCCAGAGTTTCATGTTTTTGCCCTTAGAGGTTAGCTCCCAATGACCCAGAAATAGCAAAACATATCAGTCATGGACACCTTAGTGAGAGAGAGGTTATAAGGCAGTCATATAGAAGAACTGTGGATGGTGTCTTATATGGAAATAGGGTCTTTCCAGATGTGATGAAGTGAAGGATCTGGAGATGACACCATTGTGAATGAGGGTGGCCCTAAATCCAATGACAGGTGTCCTTATAAGGGACAGAAGAGGAGACACAGACACAGAGGAGAAGCCACATAAGGACAAAGCCAGAGATGGTAGGGATGTGGCCATAAACCCAGGGACGCCTGGGGCCCCAGAAGCTGGAGGAGGCAGGAAGGACCCTCCCCTGGAGCCTCCAGAGGGAACAGACCCTGTCCCGCCTGGATCTCACAGCCCTGCCCTGCCTGGATCTCGGGGGTCCTGCCCTGCCTGGATCTCAGACTTCTGGTCTCCAGAGCTGGGAAAGGTTACTCCTCCGTCGCTGTAAGCCCTCAGTTTATGGTCATTTGTTACAGCAGCCCCAGGAAACAAATAAAAGCAATTGGAAGGAAAACAAAAACCAACCCAACTTCTCTACAACAGGGGACTCCATCCACAAAGGAAAACAGGCACGTTCAGAGATGGAAAAAATATCTGCAATGTTTTCTATAAATCGATTGGAAAAGGGATAAAGATACAACAGATAAAGATAAGAAAAACTAGACATACGGTGTCCACAGGCAATTCACAGAAGACACACGTCATCAATAAGGTGGTAACTATATGCTTAGTCTCCTCAGAAACTGGAAGAAGTATGTTTTAAGAATCATCAGGTTGCATATCTATCAGAATCCCAGGAATTTCTTCAAGTTTGATAGCCCGCAGTTCTGAGAAAGATCCCAAGAAATTTACATGCACGCAGCAAAAGCTTTTGTGAGAGAGTGTTGTCACTAAATATTAAATTTGTACGAAATCATAAGCTATGACACACCGTTTGGGGCTTCTCACCCCAGAGAAACCCTCAGCCAGCAGGCAAAAGGCAGGAGTCACGGTGTCCATCGCAATGTGGCTTTTACAAAGACTCAGGCGGAAGCCAACTGAGATCAGGCTGAAGAGGGACGGCTGAATAAATGGGAGTCCATTCATCGTGCAGAAATCTGTGCTATCTCCTTTAAAACAAGGAAGAAGCCCTGATTGATCTTTTGGGTTTCTTTGATGGTAAAGCTGTATAATTCTGTGAGGCATTCCTCAACCGCAGCTGAAATCAAAACAGTAATTACTTTTATGGGACCTTTCATCCAAGGACCCAGCGATGCTACCTGGATGTTATCTCCTCAAGCTTTGGAGGAAGGACAGTAATACTATGATTACTCCCACTCTTCTGTGGATACAGGGGGCTCTAGGAGGTAGGGTATAGCTTAGGGCCAACTAATACAGCCAAATGCAGCCTCTCCACTAATTAAAACATTCTCCCTACTAATATTCACTAACAAAAGTCTTCTAGCCACCGAGACCTGTCTGTCAATCTCAGCACTGTGGGCATCTGGGGCGGGCTGGCTTTCTGGGGTGGAGCATTCTGGACACTGGCGATGAACACCATCTCTGGTGTCCACCCACCACGTGCCAGGAGCACCCCCTCCCCAGATATGACAACCCCAGTTATTCCTACACATCGCCAAGTGTCCCCTGGAGCATAAAATCATCCTCTCTCTGTGGTGAGCGCCACTGAACCAGACATAAGAAATCATTCTTTGATGATTTCAAATGCTGCTTATGCATCAGCAAAATTCTGATTTTCTCGTCCAGGGTTGTGACTTAGAATAGAATCTCTGTGATTTTATTCTTTCCCCCCTAATTTAAATATATGAATAAAAATTGAACGTAACAATTCTCTCATTGCTTTATTTTACTCATTCCTGCTGGAAAGAATTTAGTATGTTGACTGTGGTATCTTGTGTTTCCTCACTTAAACAAGAAACTTGTAAAAAGATTCACATAAATCCTCAAACTTCCTCCAAATTAACTGATATTCAATGACTCTTTTTTTTTTTTAAAGATTTATTCACTTATTTGAGAGAGAGAGAGAGAGAGAGAGAAAGATCACAAGCAGAGGGAGAAACGACGGAGAGGGAGAAGCAGGCTCCCCACTGAGCAAAGAGCTCATTCCTGGACTTGATCGCAGGACCCTGAGATCATGACCTGAGCCCAAGACAGACTCTTAAGCGACTGAGCCACCCAGGTGCCCCTATTCGATAACTCTGGCAACATCATTATTATAAAACATAAAAGAGAATACTTGACGGCATGAAAAATTTTAAATACATCTGTAAAAACATTCTCTTTTTTCCCCACAATAGTTCATAAAATCCACATTTTCCACTGGATGAGATAAACCCACCTCTCCATTATTTGCTTTCCACTAAGAAAAAGTCCACTAGTAAAACATAAATGACAACCATTATGAAGTAAATTCAGAGACCCGAAGCCTGGTTTCTAAATTGGCAAAACTGTTGTGCTATGTGTCAACTTATGACTTTCAATATTTTGGTATTCATTAAGTGATTGTGATGGTATGAGCTGCATTATCCCATTCAGGGATTATAACAGGTCACAAAAGAAGGAACAAAGAAAGAAAGAAAGAAAAAAGAAAGAAAGAAAGAAAGAAAGAAAGAAAGAAAGAAAGAAGAAGGAAGGAGGGAGGGAGAGGAGAAGAAGAAGAAAAGGAAGGAAGGAGGGAAGGGAAGGGAAGGAAGGAGGAAGAGAAGAAGAAAAGAAAGAAAGAGCAAAAGAGCAAAAGAAAGAAAGAAAGAAAGGAAAAGAAAGAAAGAAAACAAACAAATTTTAAAGTTTGTAAACTGACTTGTACAGACTTTATTTTACTACCAAGCAAAGGTCACCCACCTCCATGACCTTTGATTAGCCCACTTACTTGTCTTCCTGGAAATAGCATAAATACCCTTAAGACATAAAATCCACATTTTACACAAGTGTCCACTCACAGGTGAATGGATGAGTCAAGTCTGGGACATCCCAAATCCAATGGAATACCACCCAGCCCCCACCAGGAGTACGCTATTGATAATACAGTCCACGACCTTGAGGAATCTCCCCGCTGAGTACGCTGAGTGAAAAAAGCCACACAAAACAGCACATAATACCTCCTGAGCCCATTTATATAAAATCCTAGAAAATGCAAAAGAGACAGAGAGGGACGATTTGATACAAGTAATCCTCCACCCTGCACTCTCCACCTTGTCGAGCATTAAAAACTTTACCACGGCAAATCGGAATGATATGAACTTCACATATCTTCTATTGAATTATATGAACTTAACATACTTTACTTACTGGAAACAAGTTGGTTCTCCAGCTCCCGCATTTGAGGATACTGGTCCTGTGCGTCCAGGCTCCTGCCACAGTTCCAAGTGACTGCACTCATTATTATAATTAAACGTTGATTAAGTACCACCGTCGGGCACTACTCAAGTCTGTCAATTATCTTTTTATGTCAGCATAACCTACCATGGCAGGTGGTACGTAGTTATTTAGCAAAGGGATCTTTCATTTCAGCTTTCAACTGCCACCAAACATACATATGTAATTAAGGAGACTTAACTAAATCAAATACATTTTCTGCCAGGATAATTTAAAAAAATTTTTTTAGTTTTTTGAAAAGATTTTTTAAAAAAATCTCCACCAACGACTCCATTTAGGTTTTCCAAACAGCAAAGAGAGAGTACATGTACAGCAAGGTGTGTATCAGCACCTTAAATCCTGTTGCAAACTTTCAAGAGTAGCTTCTGTCTTCCGGTCTAACTGTGTCTTCCACACATTGCATCTCTAAGCCTCAACACACACTCTGAGGAGGTCAGCATTGCCAGCTGCATTTATAGGTGGAGATATCATGGCACGGAGATAGCCTGCATGCAAGACTCAGTTACACACTCCCAGAAGAATAAATGACGGAAGAAATGCTTAGAAGGTAGATAGGTAGACAGATGATAGATGGGTGGATAGATGGATGGATGGAGGGATGGGTGGGTGCATGGATGGTTAGATAGATGATGGGTGGATGGATACATGGATGGATAGATGGATGGATGGATAGATAGAGGATAGATACAATGGATGAATGGTAGATTGATACATAGATGATAGATGTATACATGGATAGATGACGGATAGCTAGATAGATGATAGATGGATACATAGATGATAAATGGATGAGTGGATAGACAGATGATAGATAGATAGATGGATGGGTAGATGGATGGATGGGTGGGTGGATGGATGGAGAGATAGAGATGGTAGATAGATAAGTGGATGAACGGATGGACAGATGGATGGATGGATGGGTAGATAGATGATAGATAGATAGATAGATAGATAGATAGATAGATAGATAGATAATACATAGATGGATGGATGAAGAGAGATGATGGATGGATAGATGATAGATGGGTAGATGGATAGATAGATATAGAGGGTAGATATGATAGATAGGTGGATGTGTGGATGATAGATAATGGATGGATGGATAGATAGATAGATGATAGGCGGATGGATAGATGATAGATGAATGTATAAAAGAATTGCTTTTATCATAGGATTTTTTCTCATTTAATTGTACCCTTTATCACGGTCTTATTATGTGTGTGAAAATGGGGATAGGTGCACAAGGACAAGGAGAGACGTTCACGGGAGAATGACCATGAGAAAGACAGGCATCTCATCACCCAGCAAGACGGCTTCACCCAGGGCTCCATAACTTCTGGAGCTACAAGCAAGCAGCCAGCCTTGCAAGGAGGTCATGCTTCAAGGACATTCTAATCCTGGGGTCCTCCAAGCCCTCCCCCTGCAATGCAATCTCAGCAAACAGACCCTTCTCCCTGGTGAGCATGTTGTGCCTTTAAGGCAATTCTGCACCCTCCGTGTGATGTCTGGGCCGCTGTTGCAGACTATAAAATACGACTCCACAGCTGTGAGGCATACAGCAAATACAGTAGAAGCCCAAGGTCCCGGTGGGGGAGGGGGACCCAGACCGAATTAGAACTCACCCTGGCAGGAATTCATGAACGCTATTTAGACACACAGTCACATGTCCTCTTAGAGCCCCCAAACGACTCAAAACCCAAACACACAATGACCTGGTTTCAGGGCAGCAGAAAAACAGGATTCTCGGGAGAGGCTCAACCCAGGACGCGTACTGTAAAAAGTAGCCGAGGGCTTTGTTCCTGGATTTCTCAGGTACGAAGAACCCCCAGCTCCCACGAGAAGGAGTGAGAAGCTGTAGGTCTGGGTTCAGAGCCTCCTTGTGCCACGTGCCCTGCAGGACTCTGACAGCCGGTGGTCAGATGGTGAACGCGGACGTGCCAGCCATCTGTGAGATGCTTTGTCACCGGGGCCCTCAACTGCGAGGTCTTGCCCCCAAGCCACGTTTAGCAATGTCTGCAGGCATTGTGGGTTATCTCCACCCCAGGGTGGGGTGCATGCTAGTGCCATCTGGTGGGTGCAGACCAGAGACGCCTGTAACACCCTGCAATGCACAGGGCCGCCCCTACAGAAGAGAAGTTCCTGGTCCCGAAATGTCAATAGGGCCATGGCCAAGAATGCAGTCTCCACAACCTTAGGTCAGCTGGGAATTCCGAGTTAGATCCCAGAGACCTGCCTTCTCTTACTTGACGCTGGGTAAAAACCACAGAAGGAATCCGGCTGTCTTCTTTCCTTACCAGCATCACCCAGCAGACCTGCCACAGAGCGCCAGGTATTCCTGTGGACATGGCGCCTACCCTCCTCCCTTTGATTTGTGAAAATCAGAAAGAATTTTTGAAGCTGTGAGGCTGTAAGACAGTCGTCTGCCAAGCATGAGCCTCAAATCACAACCCGGCCATGCTCGGGCGGCCAAGAGCAAAAAAAAAAAAAAAAAAAAGACACAGGCGGGGCTTCGAGGATGGATCCTTTGATAGGATTCCACTCCCAGGGAGTGTTCAGAAAGCTCTTATTCTGAAAAGTCTTTGGAAAGTATCACGTTTGCCTGAAATCGGCCTCCTGCCACCCGAGGAAGGAACATGCTCCCTTGTGAATAGAAAACAAACAAACAAACAAATATGGCATAAAACCCAGAAGGAAATCACAGTTACAGGGTTAGGAAGGTGCAAAGCTAATTCCGTAGGATGGTGCTTGCTGATGGAAGCAGAACTGTTTTCTGTTCCCTTTTTGTTCAATTTCCGAGGCAGATGCCAGAGGTTGGGGGTAGGGGGGAGAAAAGCTACAAAATTTAAGGACTGTTCAAGAGGCATTTTTTAAGGCGACCGCTTTCCCACTTTGGCGCACAGCCAGCAAATACCCCTCTGAGTTGAACAAAGGTCAGGAAGGTTTCCACCTCCTCGGGAATGAATGAGTCACTGTTCTCAGCAGGAGCGCTCCGGGCTCCTTCTGGGAGGGTTCCGTTTTGTAACAGACGGTCTCTGTAGAATCCAGGGAATACCATAGCACACAGTCGCCAGCGACTGCCCTGTCCATTCTCTGGACAACCGAACTTGGTTTCTGCCACCTCCTTGCTGTGGCTTTGAAGAGTGATCTGTGCACATGCGTGCAGGGCCTGAGCAGGCCTGGGGACTGGCAGCCGGTGAGTGCCTCCGGCCCGGCAAACAGGCAAGGAGAGGCCGTTCCCTGCCTTGCACGACCAGCCCCTCGCCCCCAACCTCCAACCTCCAGCCTCCAGCCATCCAGGTAAGCAGCTCTCTGGGGTCTCCTGGCAGGGTGGTCCCGACACGTCCAGGGATGCTGGGCAGCTGTCCCAAACAGCACGCCGCCGTGCAGGGCACACAGCGTCCTCAGAGGCGGTCTCTAGCAATCTTTTAAAAGCAATTTTGTAAAAAGAAAAAAGAAATGAAAGCAAACACATTAGTGACACGTTTCCACCTCCCCTTCCCTGGGGCGATTTCAAAAAGCAATGCAGATTGGAACACACTTAAAACATAATCCAGAGGCGGGGGCACATGGAAAAATCCTGGATTCCTACAGGTCTCAGAGCATGTGGAAAGGACGTGGAAGGGATCGTGGAGATTGGGAACTCAGCTAGATTTGGGAACAGGGCTCGGGCCAAGTGGCCAAGGCAGGCTTGCTGCCCTGGGGGTGGAAGACAGCCAGGAAGCTGGCGTGCAATCTCGTCCCCGCCTGGAAGAGAGTTAAAGCCTACATTACCGGTTGCACCGCACTTTCCTTATCTTTTTTTAAAAGCTGAGGTCCACCTGACCGATGACATTGTCTGGTTTGACGGATACAACGTGTGCGCATTTGATACGTGCAGAAATCGCTTTGTGATTACCACACTGGCTCTGGCTAATACCTCCAGGTGTCACATGTTACCACGCCTTTTTGGCTTGGAGAAAGATTAAGATCTGGTCTACGAGGGACTTGGAGTGCCATTCGTATGAGCGCCATGTTGTGCATTCGATCGCCAGAACTTTCTTGTCTTCTGGTTCCAACTTTGTCCCTTAAACCTCACCTCCCCCACTCCCCCACCCCAGCCCCTGGGAACAACCATGCTCTTGTCTGCTTTTCTCCTCTGCTGTGTTTTCTTAAAGTTTTCTCTGCTAACAGAAAGACAATCTGAAGCAAAGTATGAGCATTCTGTAAACTGCTGAGGTCACTGCAAAAAAAAAAAAAATATATATATATATATATCATGAAGATATCATTTAGAAGGTAGGCCAAGATTTGGTGTAAGGAAACCGCATATGACTTTTCAATTATGATTGACTGCCAGATACAGAGTCTCAACTATAACCAGATATAACAGACATAACCAGCCACCTTTCCCAGAAAAGTCAGAAGCCTCCCCTAATACGCTTTTTCTGGCAAAAAACCCACAAAATTTTAGGTAGAAATAGATAAAATTCCTGTCCCAGCTGCACATAACGGCCATGTCTACTTTATCCTATAGCAGATATTTCATATTTTTAAATACGACCATATGTTGTACGCCTACGTATATTACCATATAATGTATAATATATTATGAAATTTATAAATACACACAAATGAAAATATTTATACAGACCCCCTAAGAGGTCATGATTTAAGACTTGTAGCCCAAAGAAGTCATAAGCTGGTCCAAACTAAGGGTAGGTTGCATGTGGATAGTATGAGAAGAAAGCATTTCCGGCTTCCCTCCTCTGCTCACTCTGAGACACACTGTCCAGACCGTCTACCTGTAAAAGCAAGCCAGGTGGACAGAATCCCCGACACTCTGGCTCTCCGTCAGAGGAGTGGAACGGCTTCACCAACAACGCACACCCTATGCACTTCTGACTCTAGGACTTTCTGGAAAAGGCAAACTTCTGGAGATAGTAAAAGATCAGTGGTTGCTGGGGCTTGGGGGTGGGGAGGGATGGACAGGGGCAGCACAGAGGATTTTTAGGACAGTGAACCCACTCTGCAGGATGCCATAATGGAGGTTCCATGTCATTATAATGTTTGTCCAAACCCATAGAATGAGCACCACCAAGAGTGAGCCCCGATGTCAACTAAACACTTTGGATGATAGAAAAAGCACATAGCACAAGACGGGATATCACTTACCCTCCAAAAGCAAAACAAACATGTGGACTGAGCTAGGTGGATCACACTCACTAAAATCCTTCCTGGAAATGAGTAAAGCAAATTAACAGCCATGGCTTGGTGCTAGACTTTGCCCGGGGGTGGAAACCATCAGCCTATATGGCACTTGAAAACGTCTCTGCTGTGGATGCTGTGTCCACATACGGCCCACAAAGGAACCTATCCCGTGGGATCTTTTTCTGCACAAGCTTTGCCCTGTCCCAGCTGCACGTAACAGCCATCTTGTGGACCACAGGCTCATTGCCCTGTCCTTCCACTGTCATGTGCAAAGGTGTGAGAAATCACCTGAGATGGTCAGGGAGCTTGCAAAGAACCCCGCACCACCTGTGGCCAAGGACTGAGGTCCACAGAACGTGAAGGATGCAGAAAGGTTGGGCTGCATTGGAAAGACATGGAGCCGGTTGGCCCTTCCCAGGGAGCAGCTCCCATGGGGCAGGGTGGTGCTCATAGGAGGGCTGGATGCTCCCCAGACGCAGAAGTCCCCCACCGTGGAAGCCAAGATCTCTTCAAAGAACCCATGAGTAGGGATTCCAGGTCACTGCAAGGGCCAAGCCAGGTCAAGGTCATTGACCCACAGAAATCCAAAGTCGGCTTTGCCTTAATGTCTGAGCCAGGGGCTGGTGGGTGGGATGGGGAGTTCGTATTTAATGAATGGGGCCAGAGTTTCAGTTGGGACAGATGAGAAATACCCGGAGGGGGATGGTGGCGATGGTTGCACAGCGGAGTGAATATGCTCAATGCCACCGAGCTTTGCACTTAAAAATGGTTATGATGGTAAATTTTGTTATCTGTATTTATGGCAAGTAAAAATTTTTAAAAAATACAAGTATTGTAGATCATTTCAAGTCAATAATTGTATTGCTTAATGTTGCATTTTCTTTCCTTTCTACCTTCTGTATCAAAAATCAGGAATCTATGGTTCTTGGGGGCAAACCTCACCTGATCTGTAAATAAGGCTTCAGTGGAAGACAGCAACACCCAGTCATCTATGTGTACTGTCCACGGCAGCTGCCACGTCACAGGCTGCTAAGCAGAATAGTCGCCACGAGGACCACCTGCACAGAAAAGCCCCAAATAGGTAGCGTCTGGCCCTCAATAGACACACGTCCTACTTTCTTAACATGGTGTTCAGCATTTTAAAAGCCTTTTCAATGGGGAAGACCATTCTCTTTATGAGTTTTCGGTCGTTGTTTTAAGGTTTCATTGATAGCATCAGAGAAAATCAAAGTCTCCCTTTCCTCAGGTACTTAGTATTTTATACACAGAATTAGTGCGTACTTGCTGCCTTTGTTATGATAGACCTCTTTATTTCTTCCAGGAGATAAAAGGCAGGAAAGAACATGTTACCTCTGGAGCACTCTTGGTAAGACTAGATTACATGCAATCTTGGATCTTCTGTTCCTGCTTCTATGTTTCTTTTTGTCCCTTTGTCAGGATCTACGGAGTGGGCTTGCTCCCCTAGTCACTGATGGTGCACCTGGGGGAGTGATCGCGGGACTCAGGATTCCTATCAGTGATCCACTCTTCCCCATCCAGGAGCCTCTGAAGGAATTCTGTTTCACTCTCCCCAAACCCAGTTGTCTGCTTTTCCAGGGAGCCCATATTGCAAACTTCAGATCCCATCTTTATTCCATGGCACTGGGGATTGCAACACTCTTGTCCTGCTGTGTATGCTTGTGCCATATATATATACACATATATATAAAGGGCTCCACGAATGCCACGGCTATGGGAGTGATGATGGTGGGAAAGCCACCAAGTCCCATGGCAATTCTTTCTCCTGATATGCCACCACCAGGTGTCTCTGCTCTGGGCTGGAACCTCCATCACTTCCCATCAGGTATCCTTGAGTGAAAAAAGTCAGTCACATTCCTGCTGGAATATATGGAGACTTTTAATAGACTCAGAATCACCAGCTGGCATTGGTAAGCCCTTGCCCTGGGTTTTCATCTCTGTCTTGCTCTGGTCGGTGGCTTAACTGTCTACAAAGCATCACAAATACCCAAGTTCAACACAGTTTACTTATTTAAGGAAAAATCGAGAAGGGGTAAAGGGAAGGAGCTGTCACTGTTCTGGGGACCTGATCCATGCATAAAAAGAAACCAAATAAGGGTTTTTCTTAATCATGGGTATGATCACCTAACAACAGACCCCAGGGCTTCAAAAAAAAAAATGTTTACAATTGAAATAAAACCATCAAGAGCGTGAGTCGTTTTCATCTAAGAAAAAAAAAAGAATCAAGTGCCTAAGAATGTATTCAAACTCCTCTGCAATGGGATGCTAATATCAAGGTCCCCTAAAATGCTGACACGCCTGAAAAAGTCCCATTTACAGAAGTCGCGTACATGACACGGGAAGCAATGTTAAGCGTTCACGGGCACCTTGTCTTTCAGGAGCTGGCTGGCTGTGACGGTCGGCGTGCTTCTGGGTGTGAGGCCCTCGGCTTGTGGGGATTTATCTGGTGCACGTCCAAACATCCTTCTTCTGATGGCGGACGATTTCGGCATTGGCGACATTGGCTGCTATGGCAACAACAGCATCAGGCAAGGATCCGAGAGCCGCTGATCTGGCATCCGATGAGAACCACCGACAATGGACCTAACTGTTCATATGTGCCATCCAAACTCCAACAGGACTCTGCACGCACTTCCTTTCACGCCCCCTAACCCTTCCTTCTTCCCACCCCAGTGCTAACCCCAGCTCAGATCATCCTGCCTGTGACGCGTCACTTCACTTTTAGACGTGGTTTCCATGTGCACAGTCCATGACGGACAATGTTTGAAAAAATCTTTGGCGTTGCATCAGAGTCAAAAACCTGAGTTTACTCATGCTGCATTTTCACCCATCAGCCCAAGTCCACCCACTCATGCATCACTTCGGTGCTCCCTCCTGAAAAGCCCTGCTTCCAATGGACAAACCCGTGGCCCCGTCATCACCAGATATGACATGCTCATCTGTCATTGCTGGCCCATCTCTCTTAGAATGAGCTCACCCCATCGCCTTGATCACATTCGAATTGCCCTTGGGGACCCAGCTCAGGCAACACCATGAACCTCCATCTGAACCCCCCCTCACGTACAGACTACAATACATTGGTGCCGTGAGGTCCAATGTTCCGATCAGAACTGTGAGTCCCACGGGAGAAGACGCACCAGGCTCTCGATCCTGGATTTCCCATGAGGCGCATCTCCGTACCAGTAGCATGCTGCAGAAACTTACTAGACAATATTGAGTCGAGTTTATGTGTCTTCAGTGGTACGGATGACATTTGCAGTTCTTGCCACTGCCTTTTGGTCATTCCCAAGAACACCTTGATGTGTTAAATGATGATGGGTCGATTTTCTTTCTTTTTTTAAAGTTCAAATTCAGTTAATTAACATAGAATGTATTATTGGTTTCAGAAGTAGAACGCTGTGCTTCCTCAGTCTTACGTAACACCCAGTGCTCATCCCATCATGTGCCCTCCTTAACGTGCATCACGCAGTTACCCCAACCCCCATCTCCCATTCCTCTCCCCTCTAGCAACCGTCAGTCTGTTTCCTATACTTAAGAGTCTCTTATGGTTTGTCTCCCTCTCTGATTTCATCTTGTTTTATTTTTCCCTTCCTTCCCCTAGGTTCATCTCTGTTTTATTTCCTAAATTCCACATGAGTGAGATCATACGATAATTGTCTTTCTCTGATTGACTTATTTCACTTAGCATAGTACCCTCTAGTTCCACCCATGTCATTGCAAATGGCAAGATTTCATTTTTTCTGATGGCTGAGTAGTATTCCATTGTATATACGAACCACATCCATTCATTTGTCGATGGACATCTGGGCTCTTTCCGTAGTATGGCTATTGTGGACATTGATGGACTAAATTTCTATTAAATACGTAGGTATGCTTGTAGAAACCTATGTGTTTGTTTGTTGAGGAATAACACTGTTCGTGTTTCCCTCTGTAGGACTCCAAATATTGACCGCCTTGCAGAGGACGGTGTGATGCTCACCCAGCACGTGGCAGCTGCGTCAGTGTGCACCCCGAGCAGGGCTGCTTTCCTAACGGGCAGATACCCTCTCCGATCAGGTTTGTCCTCCTTCATGTCTAACTGTGGCTCTGGAGAAGAGCACACAACCTGTTTTAGAGGTATTAAAGCGTGGCTCCACTGCTAGTGGGGAGAGAATAATCTAAGCCCTCCATATTGCTACCATCAGAGTAGAGTCACTAAGAGCCATAGAGCCCTGTAGATAATGAGGTGACACGGGCAAAGGGATTGAGTAGGCAGTAGACCAGAAGTCTGAAAGTCTGTGTGATGTCTTTGGAGTCCTTCTGCCCTTTGGCCCTAAAGATAAGGAACCTCCAAATCAAGGGTTATCTCCTTTAGCTAAAGCCAATTGATAGTAGATGTTAACCAAATCTTGCAAGACGTTCAGTGAAACACCTGAACTAGTGGACTAGTGTTTGAATAACTGGGGACTGGCCTGGCCATGTGACACACCAAACTGACTCTCGCAGACCCTCATGTGTATGGGTCCCTGGCACCTTCTCATGCCCCCAGGGAAGAAGGAATCCTGGCTAACATAAATTTATGTTCCACTGGTCTTCTGAACCAGATGCATGCTCAAAGTTTTGGAAAATCTCAGAAAGAATTCTCCAAGTTCCCAAACGATGATCGAGGAGATATGTTCACTCTTGGAACCAGGTAGAACTTGTCTAGGAAGACTGACCTGCATTCATCAAAGTGGTCTAGGAGGCACAGAGCATCTTCTAAGTCAGTGGTTCTTGGCCGTATACTGCAGAGCTTTGGACAAATATTTAATCTACATTTTTAAACACTCAAGTAGATGCCTTGGGTATGTCAGGGTCAGTGTGACTTATATCCATGGCTCCCTAGTTTGTTAGCACATACGGCTCATCTGGGACACCTTGCAACCATTCCAAATCCCCAATTCTGCCCCCAACCAACTAAAATCACAGTCTCTGGGGGGCACCTGATTGGCTCAGTTGGCTAAGCGTCCAACTCTTGGCTTCAGCTCAGGTCGTGATCTCAGGGTTGTGAGATTGAGCCCGGCATTGGGCTCCACGTTCAGCCTGGAGTCTGCTTGACATTCTCTCCCTCTCCCTCCCTCCTCTGCCCTTCCCCCAGCTTGCACTCTTGCTCTCTCTCCCTAAAACAAACAAATAAATAGAATCTTAAAATAAGATAAAATAAAATAAAATCACAACCTCTGGACTGACAACCAGGTTTCAGAATTTTTTGGATCTTCCCAAATGATTCCAAAGTACGGACAAGTTGAGAATCCCTAGATTATATCAAGAGTTTGGTGAAATTATAAAACCATTTTTAGTTTTCTTTCCTTTTTCACTTAATTCTCTTTGTGTTTATCACCTTCACAGAACAGAACAACACGTCTTCTAAGTTTTCAATTAATTTTTCACCGCCTATTTTAAATGAAAAATTAATAATAATGATTAGTGTCGATGTGTGATGGTAACGTTTCTTTGAAAATGGTTCCCTAAAGGTATGGTTTCCAGCAATGGTTATCGTGTTCTCCAGTGGACTGGAGTACCTGGAGGGCTCCCGACCAATGAGACAACTTTCGCAAAAATATTAAAAGACAGAGGCTATGCCACTGGGCTAATAGGTACGTATATTTTTTAAGTATTAAGCACATTTCCTTTATATGGAGAGTGTGTTCAACCAAAAAGCTTGGAAATGAAATGGCTTGATGCAGTGGGATTTTCCACTGGATGGAAAACCCCGTGAATGCGGGAATGACCTCACTACCCAGACTGCCTAGTGCACAGTAGATGCTAAGATATATCAGCTTAATGAAACACCTGACATTTCATAGTATTTGCTGATGCAGCATGATTTAAAAAAAAAAAAGGAAAATTTTTTCCAATGTCAACAAATTACCAACCATTTCCATGATGCGGTTCCTTAATTCTGCACAGAAATGTGGCTGCAGGGCTTAATACTTCCCTCTGTGCTTCCATAAATAGCATGCTTATTTTTCTGGATGTCAACAAACCATGTCATGTGTAGAATGAAGTACAATTAAGGCTGGTAGTTTCTTGACGGGGGACCAGCTGACACTGCCGTTGTGGTGTGGTACTGATAATCTTTATAACGGGGCCATGTACTGAGCATGAACAGCAAGACTAGCTGATCCACCGAATAGCAAGTCCGATAGGCTCATTATCAGTTTTCTGAGACAGAAGTCTATTCTCATGGGACTGTTCTCCTTGGAAAATTGCGTGAGGTTTTCTGGATGAGAGACGCCATTTGGGGTGGTGGGAAGACACACAGGTCTCTGTCAACTCTAGGAGTGACAGTAGAGAAGTTAAGCATGTGCCATTGATTGAACTTGAAAGCTGGCTCTATGGAACCAATCCCCTACCATGACCCTGACCCCCATGACAGTGGTTTAACAAAGAGAGGGACAATTCCAAAGTCGGGGAATCTTTTACCCACCCTGAGTACAGAAGGTTGTTCTCTAGAACAATGTAAGCACTCTGTGGCTTCTGTACTGCTCTGCCCCAGACCTTTGCAAAGTCAGCTACAGTAGACTGAATAATGGCCACCAAAGATATCATGCCGTACACGCTGGAAGCTAAAAAATAGTACCTTATATGGGAAAAGGGTCTTTGCAGATGTGATTAAATTAAAGATCTTGAGGAGATGATCGTGAATTACCCAGGTGGGCTTTATATGCAAAGAAAAGAGTCCTTTTAAGAGAGATGAAGAGGGATATATGACACAGAAGGGGAGAAGGCAATGTGGCCACAGAGGGATGGGAGGGATATGACCACAAGTCAAGGAATGCTTGGAGCCCCCAGAAGCTAGAAGAGGCAGGAAGGATCCTCCCAGGAGCCTACAGAAGGGAGCATGGCCTTGTCACCCCTTGATTCTGGACTTCTGGCCTTAGAACTGTGGGAGCTTAAATTCTTACGGTTTTAAGCAACCATGTTTACAGTAATTTGTTTCAGCAGCTCAGGAAACAACATACCATGAAATGGTGCCGCACAGGTCCTCATTCCCCTGTAACAGTGAAGCCAGGTTGTGGTTGAAATAGCAGTGAACACTACCTATGCCCCTGTACCTCCCTCCCCTGCTCCTGCACGCAGCAGAGCAGCTGGGATGGGGCAAGCGTGCAACACTTTACTAACCAATGATCAGGTAGCTGTCACATGGGCATCCTTTATGCCTTTCAGGAAAATGGCATCTGGGTCTCAACTGTGACTCTTCCAGCGATCACTGCCACCACCCACTCAACCACGGATTTGACCATTTCTACGGAATGCCATTTTCCATGATGGGAGACTGCGTCCACTGGGAACTGTCAGAGAAGCGTGCAGGCATGGAGCACAAACTCAACGTCTGCTTCCAAATCATGGCCTTCGCTGCCCTGACACTCACCGCTGGGAAACTCACCCGCCTGACATCGGGCTCGTGGACTCCAGTCATCTGGTTAACCACGGCAGCCTTCTTGTTCTTCATGACCTCCTATTTCGTGGGGGTCCTGATTGTTCATGCAGACTGCTTTCTGATGAGGAACCACACCATCACTGAGCAGCCCATGCACTTTCAAAGGACAACCTCTCTTATTCTCAAAGAGGTCTCGTCCTTTGTCCAAAGGTGAGTGTCAAAGAGTTAGCTTCATCCTAGAGCTCTGGTCCATGATGAAAATGCGTTTCTTTTTTTTTTATAATAATTTTTTATTATGTTATGTTAGTCACCATACAGTATATCCTTAGTTTTTGATGTAATGTTCCATGATTCATTATTTGCGTATAACACCCAGTGCAACATGCAGTATGTGCCCTCCTTAATACCCATCATCGGCCTATCCCAATCCCCCACACCCTTCCCCTCTGAAACCCTCAGTTTGTTTCCCAGAGTCCACAGTCTCTCATGGTTCATCCCCCCTTCTGTTTACCCTCCCTTCATTCTTCCCTTCCTTCTCCTGCCGATCTCCCTGTTATTTCTTATGTCCATAAATGAGTGAAACCATATGATAATTGTCTTTCTCTGCTTGACTTATTTCACTTAGCATAATCTCCTCCAGTCCTGTCCATGTTGCTGCAAATGTTGTGTAATCGTTCTTTCTGATGGCTGAGTAATATTCCATCGTATATATGGACCACATCTTTTTAATCCACAGCCAAGGAAACAGCCAAAAAAACTAAGAGGCAGCCCATGGAATGGGAGAAGATATTTGCAAATGACACTCCAAAGACTAGTATCCAAGATCTACAAAGAACTTCTCAAACTCAATACACGAGAAACAAATAATCAAATCAAAAACTGGGCAGAAGATATGAACAGACACTTTTCCAATGAAGACATAAATGGCTAACAGACACATGAAAAAATGTTCAAAATCATTAGCCATCAGGGAAATTCAAATCAAAACCACATTGAAAATGCATTTCGAAAAGTCTTTCCACTTTCTTTCTGTAATGGAGATAGGAATGGTGAAATCATCCTGGGCCAGAAAGATATATTTGGCAGAATGTGTCAGAGATGATGTTCAGTTGAGCCCAACTTGATTGTGCCCATTGAAACAGGTGACGGGTCAGTTGAAATTCGCTGCTGTCCCCTCCTACTTGGAGCTAGTCCCATTACGTAAGCACCCCATAATCACCACGGGCCATATTGAGCTAACAAAACAAACTGAATTAGCTGGAGATTTACAATAAATTCTAAATATTTTAAAAACTCTATCCTCAGAACTAAGTTGTCCTGTTGCTAACTCTATCCTAAATGTAAATTTGAATAACAAAGGGACTTAACTGTGTCAGAGCCAAGACAGGCACGATATAAAGCTACAGCACACAGGGGCAGTTCCATGTTCCCCAAGTGTTCCTTAAAGCGGGAGATACCATTGAACCCTGATTCAACTGGTGGTGATGTGGTTGTGATCATGTTCCAGAACATTCTTTTCATGGAATTGCCTAACATGGGTCAGAAATGATGCTGATAATTACAGTTGACCCTTGAGCAACATGGGGGTCTTGGGGTCACTGACACCCTGTGCTGTTGAAACTCACATGACTTTGACTCCCCCGACATTTAACTGTTAATTGCCTGTTGTTGACTGGAAGTCTTACTGATAACATAAGCAGTCAATCAACACATAGTTTGTATGTTAAATACTGAATTCTTACAGTAAAATGGGCTAGAGAAAAGAAAACATTATTAAGGAAATCGTAAGGAAAATACATTTATAGCACTGTACTGCATATTTTTAAAAAATGCACATGTAAGTTTGAACACAGTTCAAACCTGCATTGTTCAAGGGTCAACCACAGCTTGCAAATTACAATGGGTGAGCCTAATGTGTCCTAAGTAAGTCAAGGATGTTCACCTTTGTTTCTGTACTTGAAGGACACAGACTGGACCATAGGGATCAGATGGAGAGAGGGACAGTTGCGGCACCACCTAGATGGGGCACAATCAAATTGAAATTAATAACCTAATACGCATCATTTTCAAAGGGTGTTTTAAAATAACCGTGTCATATCCTAAACTTTGTTGCTTGAGAGCAATGAAAAAGAAAACCAAATATGCAATATCGCTTTATTCTATACCCTAAGGTTCGAGGTGGGAACACAGACTGAACTAACTGAAATTAGTGTCAGATCAGACATTTGCCTGTTCTGTCTTAGCTTCACTAGCCAGCAGTATGTAGAGTTATACATTGATAAAATTCAGGAAAAAATATGTATAATATCAGTGTGAATCTTTCAACAGACTTAGAAGGGTGAAGTCATCACGTTGAACAGTAGCAGATACACTTGTTTAAGGACAGCCCAATCTAGATCCGCAGTTTGCGTCTCTAGGACCTCAATCTGCGCTTTACGTAAAACTAACTCCAGTCACTGTTCCTTATTTTCAGAAACAAGCACAGACCTTTCCTCCTCTTTGTCTCCTTTCTACACGTGCACACCCCTCTGATCACGACGGAGACGTTCCGCGGGAAGAGCATGCACGGGCTGTACGGGGATAACACGGAAGAGATGGACTGGATGCTGGGTAAGTGCCTTTTCCCGGTGAAAACAGGACAGGTGCCCCTTCTAAAACAGCGGGAGGAAAGGACATTCAGAATGAGGTGAGATTAACCCAGCTTGAAGCGGGAAGAGGAAGTGTGAATAGTGCCATCTCATTGAACACGAAGGGTGTAAGCGAGTATAGTCTTTTCCTCACTGGGTTTGCTTTCTTTCTGCTCATCACACTGTCTTAGGTGGGTTGGGTTTTGGTTTTTCCCCAGGAGAACATAGATTAAAATCCCCATGGGTGGGATTGTCTCGCTCTGTTCTCCCTGTGCATCCCCTCGGTTTGGAATGATGCCTGGCATGACAGAGTGCACATTGCTTCAGTGGGTACATGGATATGGACACAGCCGCTCCCCTGAGTCTCAAGCAAGGACTTGGGTGCCCTTAGGTTGACATGGTGGTGGACAGAGAGGGCTAGGAGCTGCAGCATAATGGGACTCAGAGATTTTAAGCAAAACATATTTTTAAAAAATGGGTGGCGCAGTCATTAAACATCTGCCTTTGGCTCAGGGCGTGATCCCAGCGTTCTGGGATCGAGCCCCACATCAGGCTCCTCCACTAGAAGCCTGCTTCTTCCTCTCCCACTCCCCCTGCTTGTGTTCCCTCTCTGCTGGCTGTCTCTATCTCTGTCGAATAAATAAATAAATAAAATCTTTAAAAAAAAAATCCATTGAAAATGTCACCTTGGAGAAAAATGCATCAGTTGAGTGAATTGTTAGGGAAAATGCTGGAGGTTGGGAGACATGTAGACAAAGATAGATGTCACATCACGTCCCCAGTGGGGCTTCAGGACAGACTCACTCATCAATGCCTCTACAGTACTTGTGTGGAAAAGATAAAGAATCACTGGAAAATACAGGCTATTTGATGTGATGTCAAATCTTGAGTGTTTAAAACAGATTTCACCATGCCACAACTTGAGGGAAAATCTTTTAAATGAATACATGGGCAGATATATGGAATCAAATACATGTTGAATGATAAGGTCTGAAATTTACAGTACAGAGTTAAGAACTCCCTAAGTCCATCAAGGTAAGGAACTCTTAAGACACAGTTCAAGAATCTTCCCTATGGCTTCAGTGCCTTTGTGTTCCAGTTTCAAAGTCAATCAAGCCACGGTGTGATAATTTTTTTAATGAAAATCATTGTCCTGGCGAAGATAGGTGGAAGATAGGTGATTTTTAGGACAGAGAAACTATTTTCTGATGCTATAATGCTGGATACATGGCATTATGCATTTGTCAAAACCCCTTAGAATGTACAACAGGAAGAGTAAACCACCATAGAAACTACAGACTTTAGTCAATAACAGCTTATCAGTATTGGCTCATTGTTGGCACTACGACTCGGCTTATCTATAAAACCTAAAGCTGTTCTAAAAAAATAAAAGAAAATCTATTAATTAAAGGAGGGGGATTTCATAGACCCACAGATTTTAAATCTGTGTCCCAAACAAAGCAACTGAAGACAAAGAAATGGCTGAACGATGGATGGAGCAAAGAAAGAGAAAAAATAGCGACATAGTTCATTTCAAGCTAAGCGAATGGACAATTGTCTTCATTGTGCTCAACCAAACCAGCGAAAATGCAGGAAATGCAGACTGTAGAAAAAAGCAAGACCCAACCCAAAAGACTACTGTTTAAATATAAAGACACACATAAGGTAGGAGTAAAAGCTATCCAATAATAGGATCTGTTTGAGAACATAGTCAACTTTCCCAACACCGGGTCCTCACGAAAGTAGATTGAAAGTTTTGTCTCCTGTTAGAAACAAAATAATATGATTCTTCCCGTCCAATTAAAAAAAAAATCTCATAGTCATGATGAATTGCATCAACCATACGGTTTCCCTTTGACGTAACTATAAGAAACTTGGAACCACGGTTGTAAACTATCCTTCACTGATGGACATACATCACCAATGCCATTGTCCGCCTTTTTCCTAGACGCTCTTGACCTCTTTCCTTTTTTTTCCCTCTTTCCCTTTGTTTAATTGAAGTATGGTTGACTCTATACTGTTCTTTTGCCTCCTTTTAAGGTTTTTGCTGTTTTGTCCTATGTACTCTATACCCTGTAGCTTGCCTAAAACTTTTTGGAAACAGAGTGGGGCGTATATGAACCTTGGGTCAGTGGTACTCAGGATAGCACGATTCTACTGCTAGTTACTGCCGTTACGAACACTAAAGGCTCATTCTCACGGAGAGGTCCAAGATGCTGAGCTTTGGTTTAAGATAATTTTCCATTTTGATCCTCTCAAATCCATGTGTTCTTTGCAGGGCAGATCCTTGATACTTTGGATATGGAAGGTGTGACCAATAGCACCCTCGTTTATTTTACATCGGATCATGGGGGATCGTTAGAGGCTCAACTGAGAAACCACCAATATGGAGGCTGGAATGGAATCTACAAAGGTAGAGAGATGACCAGATCCTGGTGTATGGTCTTTATCCCCGCCGTACAGTTCCCAGCCCTCCCCATGGAATGGGACCATCCACCTCAAGAGAGTCACCAGGGACTACCGCTTTTCTATTCAGGGTAGAAATTATAATTTGTCATGCTCCCACTTGATTTTTTTCTTGTGCCCAATGCAGTGGTTTTTGGCATAGCCACCGAATTGCGCAACCGTCACCACCACTTACTTGCAGAACATGGTCATCTCCTCAAAAAAGAAACTCGGTCCCCGTTTGCAATCATTCCCTGGTTCCCCCCATGCCCAGCCCCTGGTGACTACCAACTTATTTCAGCCTCTGTATATTTCCCTATTGTAACCATTTCATGTCAGTGGAATCATGCAGTATGTGGTCTCTAGCAAGTGGCTAGCTTCACTGAGCATGATGTTTTCCATGTGGCAGGAGTTAGTGCTTCCTTCCTTTCCATGGCTGAATAATCTTCCATTGTATGGATGGACCACATTTTGATTATGCATTCTTCAAGCGATGGACTCAGGGGTTAGGCAATGCATCCAAGGAGAGTGGGAACCGTGGTGGCCACATCATACTCAAACTGAAATTCGATCAACTACAGACGTATCATTATTGGGTGTACCCCAAATATTGTAAAACACACTGCCAAAAAAAACATGGCACAATCACATTCTTTTCTGTTCATGTTTACATACAGGTGGCAAAGGGATGGGGGGCTGGGAAGGTGGGATCCGCGTCCCAGGGATCTTCCGGTGGCCTGGGGTGCTGCCGGCCGGCCGAGTGATCCACGAGCCCACCAGCCTGATGGATGTTTTCCCCACCGTGGTCCAGCTGGGGGGCGGTGAGGTGCCCCAGGACAGGTACAGAACAGCCCAAGGAAACCCAAACAACTCAATTTTGCATACAAACACATATGTGAAATGTCATTGTCACTTTTGGAATTGCATAACACATCCATGAAACGAGTCTCTGGAAAAGCACTCTAGGCTCCCTGCTGTTAGCTACTGGGGTCAGCTGTCTGCTTCATGTTATACATAGAATGTCCATTTTCCTTCTCCTGATTCTTAAGTGGAGTCATTTCATTTTGGTGGTCATTGAAATATCTAACAACTCATCACAGGAAATGCCTTTTCGTGGTAGAGCTTTCACATAGATTGCAATTTTCCTCTGTCTTAAAAATTATAGAATATTTTGGGGGAAATAGAAAATAAAATTTTTTCAGAATTTGATAATATGTATATAATCGTATAATCATGATTATTATGCAATCATGTAACAATAAATCTGTGATTCTCATACAATTACAATTGTATGATACATATCATTTATTTAGATCTCTATCTTGATCTATCTAGATCTGTCTAGGTAAGTAGTTCAGAAAAATCATTTAGATATATTTTCCATTTGTTGTATATATTTATGCAAATATATATATATTTAGAAATTTTTGTGCATAGACCCCAAAACTTAATGCCTTCATGTTATTTTCTTTCCACCATCCCCTTATATGTGGGCATTAGCCTTGACTTAAAAAAAGTACTCTCTTGTCATGTTACTGCCTATCATAATTACCGCCTTAGTAAGAATTCCTTAGAAGGTGAATCCCCGAGTGAAAGAGTATGACCGTTTATAGGTAAATCTCTTGATGTATTTTGTCCAGTTGTTCCTTAGGAATCACTACCAGCCGTATGTGAGACGTCTATTGTAAAGCATAACAGAACTAAAATAAATTCCGTACATATAATATATATACACATATATATAAATTACTCATATGTGTCCATACGAATAGACATATGGGTATACTATAATTTTCACTGTTTTATCCTTAGAGAGGTTGACTATTTCATACCTTAACATCTCCTGTTTTTTCTTTTCTTGCACTAAATATATCTGTGGTTGATTATTTTTTCCTAATTGGGTGCTAATTTTTAAATTAATGTATAATGTATTATTTGCTTTAAAAATAAAAATTTGTCTGACATGTATATTGCAAATGTGCTGTTGCACTGGAAGGTAAAATAAATATAGCCATATAGTGTTGGATGTATACACGCACGACACATAAAGCTACACGTGTCTATGTGTATATGAATATATATATTTGGAGGTGTAATTATATATCTATACACACACATATGTAGACATATAGACTGATAGATTCTTTTATTTCATTTTTCATGGTAACTAGTAACTCTAAGTAAGATGTCCTTGGGGTTCTGAATTCTCTACCTTGATAAAGAACATCTGTCAACTTAGAGAAAAAGATCCCCTTTTTATGGCTTTTCTAAGTTGATAGTATCTGTCAAAATCTACCCTCAGTACTGATGATTTACATTTGACAGACAGGATCCTGCAAATGGACCACGTCCCTGGGGCGTGAAATGCTCAGGGCCATCCCTGCAAATCACAAGTGGTGGATTTAGGCTTTCTCCTAAGAAGGGTGGAGAAAATGGAAGTGGAATCCCAAGAAACCTCCATCCTGAGTGGGAATGGAGCTGGATCTTGGAAACTGAAGAAGACAAGGAAGGGAAGGGGGAGGAGGACAAGGCAGGCTGGGATGGGGGAGGGGCTGCCGAGGCAGGGCGCTCTGCAGACAGGGAAATGATACCCAGTGTTGATGGAGAGCGCACTGGGTGCTAGAGTGGCTTAGAGCCCAATACACTATAAAACCAAAAAGGCATTTCCCTGAATCGTCTGCTTAGGCATGCGTTCGTAATAAGGTCGGGCAGGTAATTACTTAAGCTGAGCATGTTGGATCCTTGGTGATCTTTAAGCCAAAGGCGATGTTTGTAGACGAATAACGGAGGTGACTGTTCCAATGCTTCCGTAAGCTTGCTAAGGCACGAGCATGCCTTCCGTGCACGCTTGCAGCATCTCTGAGCCCCTGTGCTCCTGTCTGCAGGGTGATTGATGGCCGGGACCTGCTGCCCTTGCTGCTGGGGACAGCGCAGCACTCAGACCATGAGTTCCTGCTGCATTACTGTGAGAATTCACTGCACGCGGTCCGCTGGCACCAACGGGACGGTGAGTAATCTGGGTGACCGAGTCATATCTTGGCTTCAACTCCCATGGCTCTGCATCACACTAGCCCTTTTCTCTCTTTCTTGGCATTATCTTCCCCTGACACCAGCAACATCCTTCCTGATGCAAGCCGTCAATCTCCTTATCACCATATTACCATTGCTTAGGGGATTTTCATATGGCTTTCCTGTCCGTGAGTGTTCTGGTCTGCCTCTCACCTTGAAAGCCTGTGCCCTTAATCGACACTGGTTCCCCCCCGCTCCCATCTCAACCACCTTAACTCAATGACATGATTTCATCCTTGTGATAATCATAACTTTGTGAGATAAGCTGCAATGTTCATACTGAATAATTTTTGCATTTCAGAATTTCCTGGGCTTTTAAAAGAACTGTAAAACCATTTGGAAGATTTTTTTTTTTTAAATCCGAGGGCAATCTGAATTGGCTTTGCATCCCATGGGTAAATTAGCTCAGGGAGAAGATTGGTTATCTTTACAATATCAGATTTTCCCACCTGAAACATGCTGTGTCCTTCCAGTTAATCTTCTTGTTTAAAAAGTGTGCATTTCATCAAGCATATTGTTCCTGTCCCAAGTAATTTCATTGTATTTTAATTGCCTCCATGTTTTTATGTATCTACTGTCCATCTTGGCCTAACTGGCATTCTCAGAGGTATTTTGTTTTTAGGGATTATTTTTCTTTTTTTGCACTTTTTGCACCGTTTTCTTTTCTTGCACTTACTCAAGAACTGTTGTTAAATTTTATACACAACTGATTTCTGTTGCTACCTTTGTCTTCTGATAAGAGTTTCACCTCTTTGAGTGACTTTTCTGCATTCTTATTTCCCTATTATTCTGCCGTTTCCTGACATTTTCTCCTCTCTTTTGGATTTGCCTTACAGATTGATTGGATTTGTGAATTTGTGATTGCATAGGTTTTGTGATTCTTTTTTTTTCCTTCAGTGTTTGGGAAGGCCTGTATTCTTCTTGTGATTTAACTCTTATCTTTCTATTCCTCAAAATCATTCTTCAGAAGTGTCTAGCTGTCTGAATCAAGAGTGAAGGAATACCTCTTAGGATCTCCTTTATTTGAGGAAGTTACCATAGATCTTTTTGTCTTTAAATGTCCCCCCTTTTCATCCATTCTTTTCAATATTATTGTAATCTGGTATGGTTTTTATTGCTACATTTTTTTAAATTACATATCACACATTTCCTTCCCTTTCGGAGGGTTTTCTAAAAACTGTCATTTCAGGGGCGCCTGGGTGGTGCAGTCGTTAAGTGTCTGCCTTCTGCTCAGGGCATGATCCCCGTGTTCTGGGATCGAGTCCCACATCAGGCTCCTCCGCTATGAGCCTGCTTCTTCCTCTCCCACTCCCCCTGCTTGTGTTCCCTCTCTCGCTGGCTGTCTCTCTCTCTGTCAGATAAATAAATAAAATCTTTAAAAAAAAAAAAAACCTGTCATTTCATTTAACAGCCTAATCTACAGACATGTATGCCTGGCAGCACGAATAACTGGGTCCAGTGTTCAAATCTGTTCTTTTACATTGTGGCTACCCCCATAATCTCTCATCTCTCAGTCATTGGGCAAATACTTATATTTTTCAAGGGGAGTAGGTGGGGAGTGTATTCCCACTGCCCAAGCCTCTTCAGTGGCACTCTAACTTGTGTTCACGGATCCACTGTTTATGCTACACACATAATCCACTTAGCCCCCTGCTGAAAACCATCCCAACACCACCCGCTGCACATACATCAGAACAAATTCCTCTAAACTCCTCCTTGTACTATGACCTGTCCTCTCCCCATCTCTGAGAACACTCATGAGGGGACTGGATCTCCATGCGACTGGCTCATTCTTGATGTTCAAATGCAATATTACCTTCTCAGCAAGGCCTTCTTGACCCAAATGAATCTCCCCACAGTGCACCCCTGCTCCCCACACACTCACACCTCCACCATCACCTTCCACACTTCACAGTTCTCTTATTTCTGTGTGTTTACCACTGTCTGGCCTGTTTCCCTTCACTGAGACTTTGTCTTCTCTTTGTGCTCAGTACATTTGCTGAATTATTACAGCAATGAGTGACCTTTAATGAGCAGGTGATGGACAGTATTTCATTTCACCCTGGAAACAATGGCAGATGACGATGGCTGTCCCCAGGTCACAGGTGAGCACGCAGGGAGCTGCTAGGTCACCACAAGTGTTCAGAGGTGGACAGAAGCCAGAGATTTTAATCACAGGCTGCATGTCTATACACGCCAAAACACAGTGGTGCCAGCCCCAGGAACCAGGACTCAGGCGGGTGTAGGAAGGAGGGAGGCATGCCTTTCTTTGCACATACATGCTAGGTGCACAGGGCCTTGCTTCTCAGATACCAGGAGCAGCCCTGATCCTGACCCGTATCTGTTCCTGCTTCGTGGTCTTTTCGCCTCTGGAGCTGCTCCTGGAGGAGGCAGTCCCACCAGAATCCTGCTGTCTACCCTCCGGTTACACACATGGCTTTCGCAGACTCACCGCCCTGGCAGGGGGGATACAAAGGATGGGTGTGGGGACCTCCCTCCCAAAGAGCAGGAAGCCGGGGAGGGCAAGTTGTGCAGCTGGCATGACCCAGCTCCAGGTCCCTGGTGCAGGGACCTCCATGTTTCTTCCTTCCATTCTTTCAAAGTTCCTTCCTAAGGCAGAGCTCGGTCTGGTGCCCTCCCAGAGGCTGGAGGTGGTTTGCTCTAGCTTGCTACTCCCTTCCTCTGTC
Organism: Ailuropoda melanoleuca; assembly: GCF_002007445.2. Classification (NCBI taxonomy): domain Eukaryota; kingdom Metazoa; phylum Chordata; class Mammalia; order Carnivora; family Ursidae; genus Ailuropoda; species Ailuropoda melanoleuca. The sequence goes on along the minus strand of NC_048238.1, from coordinate 1,721,536 downwards.
CTTTCTTCCTTCTTCCCTCCCTCCCTTCCTTTTCCCATTGATGTTTTCCTGTGGCTGCCTTCCCAGCTAGCTGCCAGGAGCCTTGGAGCAAGCTTCAGGAGAACAGGTGTTGCCATTTTAAGCCTCTGAGCATCCTGCCTGGAACTTCCTAAGACACCAGGAATTCACCCCTTTGCAACTTCACCCAGCTGTAATTCAGTCTTCGCAGAATGCCAGGGACTGGGGATGTACAAACAATAAACTAACTTCTCCCGGTTCTGGGGGCTGGACGTTCCCGACGCGCTTCTGCTGGGCGGTCGGCTGCTACTTCTTGCTGTGTCCTCACATGGTGGAGAGACGCCAGGGAAGCAAGCTCCGTCGGGACTCTTGGAAGGGCACGCACTGCACTCTTGAGGGCTCTGTCCTTGTGACTGTGAGTCTTCCAGACCCTCCACCTCCCAGTGCCATCCTGTTGGGGGTCAGGGCTGCAACACATGAATTTTGGAGGGACACAAATTCAGGGCATATCGTTCACACACTGTAAAATTCACTGTTCTTTTTTTTTTTTTTTTAAGATTTTATTTATTTATTTGACAGAGAGACAGCCAGCGAGAGAGGGAACACAAGCAGCGGGAGTGGGAGAGGAAGAAGCAGGCTTCCAGCAGAGGAGCCTGATGTGGGGCTCGAACCCAGAACGCTGGGATCACGCCCTGAGCCGAAGGCAGACGCTTAACGACTGAGCCACCCAGGCGCCCCTAAAATTCACTCTTCTAAAATGTACAGCTTAGGGGCATTTGGCGTATTCACCATGTTGTGCAAACACCCCCTGTATCTAGTTCCAGAACATTGCATTCCCCCAAAGAGACCCTGTCCCCATTAGGGCTCATCTCCATTCTCCTCCCCAGTCTCTGGCATCCACTCATGTACTTTCTGGGTCTACGGATTGGCCTGCTGTGGACATCCCACACAGATGGGATCACACTCCGTGGCCTTGTGTGCCTGGCTTGTCTTACCCAGCAACCCATTCCTGAGGTTGATTCATGTGGTAGCGGGTCTCAGAGCTTCATTTATTTTTATGGCTGAATCCCATCATGGTGTGGATGGACCACATCTGTGCATCCATGATCGCTTCATGGGCACTTGGCCTTCTCTCCAGCTGTGTGTCCCATTTGTCCACGTCAGTGCCCTGAGATTCTTGTCCTTCCCCCAGGAGGAAGACTATGGAAAGTGCACTACAGGACCCCAGTGTTCCACCCAGGGGGAGCCGGCGCCTGCTACGGGAGAGGGGTCTGCCCGTGCTCCGGGGACCACGTAGCCCATCACGACCCACCGTTGCTCTTCGACCTGTCCAGAGACCCTGCTGAAGCCCACGCCCTCACGCCGGACACGGAGCCCTTGTTCTATCAGGTGACAGACACAATCGCGAGGGCCGTGGAAGCCCATCGCCGGACGCTCAGCCCGGTTCGTCTGCAGCTGGACACGTGGGGCAACATCTGGAGACCCTGGCTCCAGCCCTGCTGCGGTCACTTCCCCCTGTGCTGGTGTGATCGAGAAGGCGACCCAGGATCACTGCCTGCCAGGGAGAACTAGCTCCGTCCCTGGTCCCTGCACATCTTTGCCGGTCGAAATACAACTTCCCTGTGACGTTAAATCGCCCATTTACGTCGCTGGAATAGTTTTTGCTCTTCAAAACACAAAAGGTATAAGGAAGACGCAGTGGCGTGCAGTCACCCCCAAGTAAACCCAAACACCGTGGGTTGTTCAGGCCGCACCCCAACAAGGAAGTGGGGAGTAGAGCCCCTCTGGGCATGGGGATTTCCATCACTGGACACCAGCCACACCTGCAGGGGAGTTCACAATCCCAGGGGAAGGTATTTGTGTCAAAAAGATTTGCAGACAAAAGCCAGGTGAGCAGCAAGTATGATTAGCCCTGAAAAGGTGTGACGGGGGCCAATTTAAAGCGTGTAGGTTTATTACTTTCCACATCGAATCTCTTGGAGGTTTGCACCAACTCTTTCAAACTGAAACTCTTTTCAAGCATTTATTCCCTGTGATTTAGGGAAACCCAGACCGTGGGGGCCGTGCTGGGCATTCAGTATCCTTCTGCTCTGTGTGGGGAGGTCACTGCATGAGGACCGAGGCCCAGGACGGGACACCAGCAGGATGGGGATTTCGTTCCAGACCCTGCACCCAATTCCCACTCTCTGCACACAGGCACCCTTACGCCCCACCACTATCACTCTACCGAGGCCACCATAACAAAGGACCACCAAGGCAGCGGCTTTAACCACGTGAATTTATTCTTTCAAAGCTCTGGGGTTGGGGGGGGGGGCGTCTGAGATCAAGGTGTGGACAGGGTGGTCTTCTCTGGAGTCCTCTCCAGAAATGGGAGCTCACCACTGGTCTGCCAATTCAAAGGCAAAAAGGTCTTTTCTCCCAACAGCTCCTTCAGAAATGAGTTTTCAAGAAAGACCCCCAAGGGTGTTAGGGCAACCTACCCCAACCCCCAAGCTTTTGACAGGCCTTAATTCCCAAGGGTATCTCCCCAAAATGCAGAACTGAGTTGGAAAGGGAAAAAAGGAACTCTGGGCAGCTAATGGGGACCAGGACGTGGATATGACCACCAAGTATACCCGCGATGTCAAGTCCCGTGGGTGAGGGTCTGACTAGCCTAGCTCACATCCGACCCCGGGCCCCACCTTGGCCATAGAGAAGGGGACTGGCGTCCTGGGCCCGTAGTAAAACATAATTCACATTCTGGTTGCCTGATTGCACGCAGCCAGGCCCCAGACTTTTCGAGTTTGTTGGAAAAGGGGGCTCCCTGGCCGAGGGCTGCTGGGGTTCCCCGAGCCCAAACCCAGCCCGGATTCATCATCCTCTCCTCCGCCCCAGTCTCCCGGGAGTGCCCGCCTGGAGGCGCCGGAGACTCGGGAAAACCGGTTTCCAAGATCAATTCCCGGAAGGCCCGGGGCGACAAGAGATTAAACGGATTGGGGCGGGACCGGGCCCTACCCCCGGGGGAGGGGGGGGCTCGGCGGCGTGGGGCGGGTCGGGGCGCCGCGCGCGCTGGGGGCAAAGTCCTGCGCGCCCGGCCCGCGCGGCCATGGGACCCAGGGCTCCGAGGGGACGCATGGCGCCCGCTGCCAGGTGCGCGGGGCTCGGAGACGCGGCCCCCACTCGGGACCGGGATGGGGGCTTGGGGAGGGTGCGCACTGGGCGAGCGTGGCCCCCGGGACGGGCGGGCTGGCGATGTGGGCGCCTTGGAGTCACCCAAACTCAGCTACACGTTCGCTTCGCAGTCGCAGGGACGCGGGACGGGAGAGGTGGCGTGGGAGGGGAGAGGAGGCCAGACGCAGGAAAGGGAGGCGAGGGAGCGAGGGCGAGAGGAAGGGAGGCCGCCAGGCTGTGCTTGGAGGCCACGCCCCTGCAGAGTGAGGCCTGGTCCCATCCCCCACTGAGTACGACAGGCTCCTTGGCCCCGAGTACCCCTCCCCACGACCCCTCGGAGCTCTGATGCGTTCTCCCTCGGTCTAGCACACGCTCCCTCCCGCTCCCCGCCACCTCCCCCCGGAGCGCGGCCGTGTCCCCAAACCCCACTCTCCACGACACGCCCGGTCCCCTCGATTCCGTACCCCACAACAGCACGGCGGCGTCTCCCTCTCTAGCACACGTCCCCGTCCCCCAGCTCCTTTCCTCCCCCCACATCCCCGCTTTGTTCCGTTCCCCCCCATTCCCAGCGCGGCCGCACCCTCCCCCACTTTGAGACACGTCCGGTCCAGGCCCTGGATCCCCGCCTCCCAAAGCGCGCCTCTTCCTCCTTACACTGCCCCGCCCCGGGCCCCCCCTGCAACAGGAGCGGAGCCGAGGCCTCCAACTCCAACACTAGGACAGGCCCAGTCCCCCGAGACCCCTCCTACCCCTCCCCACCACCCTCCAAGACACGCCAGGCCCGTCCCCCGCCCGGAACGCGTCCACCCTCTCGACGCTCCGCCTACGCCCCGTCCCGCCCGGGCCTTCTCAGTCCCTCTCCCATTGCTCCGGATCGCTGGCGCCCCAGGGCGCAATCGGGGAACGGGACAGCACTGGGGGCCCTACTGGGGACCCCGGGGCACGCTCCTGCTGCCAGCCAGGAGCCAGGAATGAGGATTAGGGCGCCCAGGCCCCGCATCCCTCCCGGTTATGGGGCGGGCAGGGCCGGGGATCCGCGTCCGGGCCGCCCGAGTTCCCTTTCCCGCGCGGTCGCTGGTGAGCCCTGGCCTTGCTGGCAACGCCAGCTCCAAGTCCTGTTGTAACTCCTGGGTCACACCAGCAGTGCTGTGTCTCCCTGTCGTGGCGGGGGTGCTTTGAATCCCACCTTCTTCCTTTTAAAATGCATGTTCCCCCGCTGCTCCGAGCCCCTGGGTCCGCCTCCCTCCTGTGGGGTCGCCCCGGAGACGGAGGGCGCGCTCTGGCCGCCTTTGCAGCGGGAAAGGGAGGGAGGCGCGCCCCGGAAGGCAAGGGCTTAGCCCAGTTACCCAGCCCTTTAGGGAGCGCCCCGCAGAAGCAGCAGGATTAATGACCAACGGGGTGGGGGAGGAGGTACCTGGACAAAACCCTAGCGCGTTCCAGTTTTCCGCGCCCCGTGTTAGTTTGCGAGCAGTCAGAACAAAAGGGACCAGCGCCCGGATGCGATGCCTTGGTAAATCCTCCTTTAGGGCAAATGCACGTGCCTTCCCAGCAAGCCGCTTTGCAATGCCCCCTGGACATTCCAAATCCTAGACGTTCCTTTTGGCCTTTTTGTTTGTCTCTCCAGGGACCCTCTGTGGGTTCTACTCCTGTGTTTGCTCCTGAGGACTTCCGAGTTACAAGCGGCACATGCCCTTAAGCCCAATATTCTACTGATAATGGCAGACGACCTTGGCATTGGGGATCTTGGTTGCTATGGGAACGATACGCTCAGGTATAGCGTGCTGGTGATGCTGGCGGTCCTGGTACTCTGTGTGTGTGTGTGTGTGCGCGCGTTAGCGGGGACATCTGGCTGAACCATGCGTTGAAAATATGCCTGTTTGGGAAAGTCCTTAGCGCATCAGATCTGAACACCCAGTAAATTATTTTTTGACCGGGAAGCGGGGTCCTAAACTGAAATGTTCAGTGGATTTGTGACCACCTCTCTCCCGTTTCTTCTGTCCTCATGTGGCTTCTCGTCTGTGTCTGTGTCTCCTCTTCTGTGTCTTCTGAGGACCCCTGTCATTGGATTTAGGGCCACCCTGGTCCAGGGTGAGCTTATCCCTAGATAAGTCCATCTTCAGACAAGTCCATCCATCACCACAATGCATTTTAGAAGATTTTCATACCCCAAGAGAACGCTTTGCCCTCTCTGAGCCATCACTTCCTGTAATGGACTGAATCGTGTCCCCCAGGGTTCGTAGGATAAATTCCTAACCCCACAGGACCTTCTGCGGCCTGCCGCTTTGGGTAAAGAAATCTGAACCCATTAAGAAATTAATTAAGAGATTGGGATTGCATGCCCATTACCACCCCTAGGGGGCAGCCCCCGTGATTTTTTTTTTTTTAATGTCCTGTGTTTCTCCTTCCAACTAAAATACAGGCAGAGTGGAAGGAGGGTCTTTGGGGCATCCTAAAGCTGGCAAAGATGATCTCTTAATTTAATGCGTTGACTCACTGATAAAGACATTGAGCCCATGTCTACACGGGTTGCAGGGCGCCCCTTACAGGTGTGGGGGCCATGCCCCTCGCCCTCCGCCCAAAAGGAATGTGGACATTCTGCCCACACCTACTGCACTTCCCTGGCCTTCACAACATTGCTCCACGGCACGTCCACCCACCCTAATGCGAGCAGGGCACACCCCCTTGAAAAATTCTGCCCAAGTAAGCTATCAGGTCTGACGGGCGAAGGCGTTTAAGAACCACTCAGTTTAGAGAAGCCGTCTTTGCTTTCGAGGCGACTTGGCTCCCCGTACTGAGACATCCTTCGGCGATTTGCTGTGAAATCGTTCCGAGTCCTCTAGCATATAAACCGTTCTGCACTAGTAAATCCATCCCATAGAATTCTCTCCAGCGTCCATGCTAGAAGGGTTTTGTGTTCGGAATCAGGGGTCGGACACCCTTGTTCGTCAGTCACCCTGGTCGCTCGTGTGGGCCACACCGGGTCTGTCTTTCATATCCTGCCTCGTAAGAAAGGGAAGTCAAGAACCCATGAGGTGTGCAGTGAATGTGTAGCCACTGAGAGTCAGGGGAACAGGAGGTCAGGACAGAAGAGGGAGCCCTGGGACTGGCTCTGTGGTCCCGACCCTGCTTCTGAAGAGCTGTGCCATCAGTCATACGTCCAGCCTCAGTTTCCCCTCTTGATATGACGCCATTGGATGATCTCCACCTTTCCTTCTGGGTCCATGATGTAAAACATGGAAGTGACCCCCTGAGGCTCTGAGAGCAAAGCCACACCAGACGTGTGTTAACGTCAGAGACAAGTGTGTAAATACATGTGGAAGCTGCTTGTTTTATTAGCATGATAGGAAGAAAAAATATCTCTTCTTTCAGGAAAATCTCATTTATGCCCTGCCCCTCCATTCCTTTCCTGAGAGTCACTGGGCTGTTTCTCACCATATTTATATCATTCTCAGACACTCTCATATTTTCTCTCTCTTTTTTTAAATAAAAATATCTGATCCCACAGGCCAGAGGGTTATTTAAAAGAAAAAGAATGCATAAAAAAATGAAAGGCACTTGAGAGTAGTATTTTAGGATTTTATTTGCCAGTCAACTTGGTTAGGGAAAGAAGGAATTGACATAAACTGATTGAGAAGCACAGAATTTAAAACCGGTAGCATTTTTGCTGTTTTAAGGTATCCTTTAACAAGTAGAGGAATGAGATTCTGCAGGAGAAGATTTCTATGCTGAGGTTGAAACCTGTGGTGTTTTTCATTCTGTTCCAGCTTGTAGATAATCATGAAGACATCTGTAAGAGATAAATGCTTGATAGAAGAGAGGTAGATAGCTAGACAGACAAATGATGGATGGATGGATGGATAGATAGATGGAAAGATGGATGGGTGGATGGATGGATGAAAAGATGGATGGATGGATGGATGGATGGATGGATGGATGGATGGATGGAAAGATGGATGGATGGATGGGTGGATGGATGGATGGATGGATTGATGGATGGATGGAAAGATGGATGGATGGATGGATGGATGGATGGATGGATGGATTGACGGATGGGTGGATGGATGGATGGATTGACGGATGGATTGACGGATGGGTGGATGGATGGATTGACGGATGGATGATGGATGGATGGATGGATGGAAAGATGGATGGATGAATGGATGATGTATGGGTAGATAGATGGGTGGATGGACGGGTGGATGGATGGATGGAAAGATGGATGGAAGTATGGGTAGAAAGATGATAGATTGGTAGATTATAGATAAATGGACTATTGGATATCAAACTAGAGATAGACCTTTTGTAAACTGAAAAATAGGTCAGAGCTAATATTATACTTATTTGGTAATTATAAATTATAATTATTAAAATGATACTTAATTGGTAGAATCCTATAAGCCCTTCCAAGTCGTGTTCATAATTTAGTCAAAAAAACAAAAGTAAATTTTTACAATTGGTTTATTGAACACAACCAGCATGAGTACCGAATGGGTGATTTTTAATAACAGCATTTATATTTCAGTCGGTTGCCATTGTAAAAAGAGTCAAAGGTGACCAAAGTGGCCAGACCCACCTTGACTGACGCAGCTATTCTCCAAAAACAGAGGCGTGGCAGGGCCCCAGCGGTGGCCCAGAGTAGCAGGTGTCTGCAATGCTGGCTTCAGCTGTGGTTTCCGGGCATGTAGGACAGGCTGGAAGCCACAGCTGAATGAGTACAGACCACAGCTTCCATGCAAGAGGGCAAAGGGCACTCTGTCTTTAAATAGGAACAAAGCCATCAGGAAAAAAGCCTTAGTGGTCACAAAGTGGATGGGTGGTTGTGAAGCATTGGAAAATCCACGATTAATAGAAGGTGTGAGTCTGAGGATAGAGATGTTTGAGCCACAACCCCCAGAACACCACACTCGCTGGATTTTTTAAGTCACACGGATCAGGTGCGATTTAAGGAGGTGTTTAAACCCTCCTTTGGCCCTTTCTAGCTCCATGACCAGGGACGAGTGGCCCCACCTCCCAGCTTTGCTTGTCTCCTTGCCAACGGGGAGATCACTCCATTGACCAAGAAATCGTTGGGACTAAAGATAACAGCAAGTCCAAAAATGCAGCTTTTCCCTTTAAGAGTCTCCAGGATTGCTATGTTATTATATTACTACACTAACTCAGAAGTTACTTACTGACCTCCCATGCATTCACACCAAGCATCTTTTGAACACTTTCCTCCTGCCCATGACCTCGGTCCTTAACCAGCTTCGAGGATTTTGAAGACTACACTTGTAATTTTTCATTTTTTTTTTCAGACAACATGTACTGTGGTCACTCAGAGGGACCAAAACAAAAGCAAAAATTAAAATTAAAAATGTGTTCTTCAAAATTGGCAACACCATGAGTTAGGAAGAAAGGTATTTACGGCAACGTTCGGAGGTTGGTCTTGGCGGTGATCTTGCTGTATCAGAAGGTCTTGAACCCGAAAACCCGCACTAGGACTTCGTGATGCCCACCGGCTCCTAGACGTCCTTCAGTTGACGAATAGCTCTTTCAGGATTCATCTTATTTGTATCCTCTCTCCACAAAACTTATGGACAGGGACCCTCTGGGACAACTGGCGTCCCCCCACTAGTAAGCAGCCTGGGTCACAGGGCTTTGGAAGTGGCTTGTGTCCAAGAAAATAGTATCGACTGGCCCCATGACTCAGCCTGGGGCTGCCCAGACCCTCAGCAAAGCCGCGGTCACTTCTGCAATCCCGTCCTACAGCACTGGGAGAGCAAGGACACTCAGAGGCTCTTCTCCCCAGTCGGTAACGCTTGTGGACCACTCTCAAGTCCCTCAGCGCCCTCCGCCAACACTCATGCTCAGCAAGGAAGCCCTCCACCCGTGCCTCAGGTCCCCTCCAAAGACCCCGTTGACCTTGCGGCCATTGGACCACCTGCCCAGTAAGGAAGTTTTAGGTATCAGCTCTCCTAGATTGTCTTCCATCCACTTTAAATCAGCCAGTGCCTTTGGTCTTGCTGTCTTCCTGCTCTCTTTAATTCACTTGCTCTCTGCTAGTTAACCCATCCACATGGAAACCGGGTGGTGTAGGCAGGAAAGGGGCACTCCTTCCCCATTCGACTGGGAAGACTGTTTCCCGTTTGTGAAATAGAGTGTGTTCACAGAGGAGCAAAGAGTAAAGGTCTAAAGGACCCACCTTTGCAAGGAAACAGCTCGATGTGGCCACAGCTTCCTGGCTGATGAGAGCAGACAGCAAAAGCAAGATGGCGCACAACTCTTATGGCTACACACAGCAAGAGCATCAAGGGAAGCTTGTTTCTGGCGGCCAAGACCTTTGGGTGATGGCAGTGGGCTCAGATGGTGGCTATGCATGCAGTGGGTTGGGCTGCAGCCCAGGACCCTGGGACGAGGGCTCAGCACCTTTTGCAGCAAGTGGTCCTCTGTACATGTGCTCATGCTGGTGGTTTTGGGGGTGGGTCCGTCTGCCTCTGCAAGACACCATATGCAACTGATGGTAAAACCCTCAAGAAATACCGATGTCGTCCGTGCCACGCATTTCAGTGCAGGGATCCCTGTAAGCACCGTCTTGACTAGGATGTTTGTGTGTGGTTTGCTCAGGACACCCAATATCGACCGGCTTGCAGAGGAAGGTGTGAAGCTCACCCAGCACTTGGCAGCCGCCCCCGTCTGCACCCCCAGCCGATCTTCCTTTCTCACGGGGAGGCACTCCTTCCGATCAGGTCAGTGTTGCGGGGACGACCGAGAAAGGGGCACTCATTTCTTGTCCTTAATATTATTGGCGATGGTTGAGATCCAGGGAAAATAGTGCAGATAGAACCAGAAGTGGCATCACCTTGAACTTACATAAAGCGTACTGTGTTGTAGGTAGTCGTGCGATGGTTGCGTTGATTGGGAATTCAGAGACCGGAACTTTCCTGGGGTGTCTGGTTATGGTTGACCTTGTGTTTATTTGTTTAAATATTTCAGTCAGTCTTGATGTGCAGTCATGATTTCAGACAGGCTCTGGGGGAATGTGTAGGGAGCCGAATGATGGTCCCCAAAGATCCCACATCCTAATTCCCGCAGTGGACAAATGTTTCCTTATACGGCAAAGGGGACTTTAAAGATGGAATTAGGTGAAGGATCTTGAGATGGGAACGTTATCCTAGATTATCCAGGTGGCCCAGCGTCATCAAAAATGTCCTTTTTTTAAAAAAAATTTGTATTTTTGACAGAGAGAGAGAGAGAGTAGCGAGGGAGAGGGAGAAGCAGGGAGTCTGCTGGGAGCCCGATGCAGGACTCGATCCCAGGACCCCAGGATCATGACCTGAGCCAAAGGCAGACGCTTAACCAACTGAGCCACTCAGGTGCCCCCAGAGAGGTCCTTCTGAGGGGGAAGCAGGAGGGTCAGAATCAGAGAGGAACAAGGAAGAGGTTGGTGAGAGGCACTCCGAGGCTGCAGGAAGGGCCCTGATTTGTCAGTGTCGTCTTCAGCTGCATGCATGCACGCCCATGACCTCGCCTTTCCTAAGTGTGTGCCCAGCATGTGCACACATGCACGTTCTACAGAAGATGGAATGAGAACGTTCACAGCAGCACTGTTTGTACGGTGCAGACATGGACACAGTTCATCGGTGCAGGAGTGGGTGAATAAACTGGTACATTCACATATTGGACTATTGTTGTATTAGTCTGTCTGAGCTGCCGTACCGAATAGCACAGATGGGCCCAACAGAGATTAATTTTCTGACCGTGTTGGAGGCTGGGAGTCTGAGGGCGAGGGTAGGTCTGGTTCCTCCTGAGGCCTCTCTCCTGGGCGTGTAGTCTCTGCCTCCTCCCTCTGTCCTCACATGGTCGTCCCTCTGTGAGTGTCTGTGTCCTCACCTCCTCTTCTTACAAGGACCCCAGTCCTATGGGATCAGGGCCCACCCCGATGAGCTCATTTTGACCTCTTCAAAGACCCTACCTTCAAACACACTCACATTCTGGGGTACTGGGGGTCAGGTCTCTACGTGCAAGATGCTGGTAGCAGCCACGCTCCCCACCGAGTTGTGACAACTAAAAAGGTCTCCAGGCATTGCCGCTTGTTCCCTGGGGGCACAGGTACTTCTGTTTGGGAACCACTGCCATACATAGATCATGGATAAAAGAGACAGATGATGATGATAGATAGATAGATAGATAGATGATAGATAGATAGATAGATAGATAGATAGATAGATAGATGATAGATAGATAGATGATAGATGATAGATAGATAGATAGATAGATAGATGATAGATGATAGATAGATAATAGATTGGTAGATAATAGATTAATAGATGGATAGTTGATAGATAAATGATACATAGATGAATAGATGGATGGATAGATAATAGATGGATTGATAGATTAATTGATAGGTGGATAGGTAGGTAGATGATAGATGAATAGATGATGGATGGATGGATGGATGGATAGAGATAGATTGATAGATGAGTAGATGATGGATGGATGGATGAATGGATGGATAGAGATAGATTGATAGATGAATAGATGATGGATGGATGGATGGATGGATGGATGGATGGATAGGTGGATGATAGAGAGAGAGAGAGAGAGAGAGAGAGAGAGAGAATCTCTCATGCCAAGGCAGGGTTTCTCAACCCCTCACTGCTGACATCTGGGCTGGATGATTCTCTGTGGTGGGGGCATCCCGGGCACTGCAGGGTGTTTCCCCCACCAGAGACCAGTAGTACCCCTTCCTGCAATTGTGACAACCCAGCCCAGCCCCAGACAGGGTGATGAGACCACAGGTGTGGGCCGGGTTCATCCCCTGCTGCAGTCAAGGGAGACTGAGTGCTTGCTCTCTGCTCTGCTCCACAGGCATGGAAGCCGATGACGGCTACCGCGCCCTACAGTGGAATGGGGGATCGGGCGGACTCCCCGCGAACGAAACCACCTTTGCAAGAATCCTACAGCAGCAAGGTTATGCAACCGGCCTCATAGGTACTCATACCGTTCAGGGAACCCGAGGAGCAACCATCAAGAACACCTGTTTCCCTTCAAGGCGAAAAAGTCACCTGTCAGAACCAAAATCGGGTGCTGGCCCCATCTGATCTCTCTTGGTCACACTTTTGGAACTTCTGTCATTGACAAGCAATTTTAATTCAACATCTTGGGAGATTTGCCTCTTCCCTTCCATTTCCAGGCTTTGTATTAGGGGCTGGTCTCATAGGCACCCGCTGCCTGGCACCCTCCCCCCGCAAAACTCCAGCCTCCAGAAGGAAAGCAGGTGTTCAGCAAAACCACATTGTGCAAGCATTTTAGACTCAGAGCCACACTTATCCGTTAGGGAATGCTGGGAATCCTCTGGAGAGCCAATTCTCACACATCGTTAGTCAAGGGCCAACCTTGTAATACCACCTGTCTGAGAACGGCACTCTGACACCTGCCAGGTGACTTGTTTACAGATGGGTGCCCACCTGTCATGGACCAGATGCTTGTGACCGCTTCCATTCCTTGCTCAGCCTGTGTGCTTAGACGTAGCATCCCGTCTTACAGGAACCAGAGGCCAGATGACCAGGATGTCTTCCCCAACCCCTCATTCAAGGGAGGGCTGGGTCGGGTCTCTGTGTGCTGGGGTCCCCTTTGATTCCTCACCAGCTCTTCCACACTCAGGAGTCACTGTTGAGTTCAGAGGGGACTATGACACCCCCACTTTGTCTCAGTGGTGATTGGCTGCACGGAGCGGTAAACACCTTCCCCCTTTAGAAATGTCCTGCTACGTTAGAAATAGAGATTATGTAGATTTACTTCCCACAGTTCCGGAGGCTGAAAAGTCCAAGATCCAGACTCCGGGTCTGGTGAGGACCGTCTTCTCTCCGTGTCCTCACATGTGAGAAGAAGGGGCGAGGGTCTCTCTGGGGCACTAATCCCATTCACAGGAGTCTCCACCCTGAGGACCCAATCTCCTCTCCAAGGTCCAACCTCCAGATACCATCAACCTCAGGGTCAGGTCTCAACATAGGAATTTTCGGGAGACACACATATTCAGAACATAGCATATGCCATTTTCAAGGACACTTCCAAGGACTTTGCACACATCTGCTCTATCACCTGCGTTTCTCTTTCAATCCTCAGAAGCAGAGCAGAACTTCTTAGCCACCCAAATTGACTGGAACTTTGCGTTAACCAACTCACCACCATTGGGTCAATGTCCTTGACCCCACAACCACCCACATATCTCCCGTCTGTGGGTGGAATTGTGTTTAAAACAAATTAAGTAGATTTATTTTGTATTTATTGGAATTGCAGGTCTGCGTGTCGGTTCCTTCTGTGACTCTTTATTCTTCTGGTGCTCACACCCCATCTGTATTTAGACAAAGCTGTTCACGTTCCAAGTGGTAGAAAGTGGACAAGATGGAGACTGTCCTGTATACTTTTCTTCTCCACCTGTTTCACCCCCTCCCGGCATTTCCGCTTCCTTAAATGTAAGCAGGGGTGTAAAGGCATGTCCCCGAGTTTGGATCTAGGACCAATTCTATAGGTCCTGAAGACGCGTAGTGAGTCATGGGAGGGCAGCGCAGGGCGGGGACCCAGTTTAACCTCTGCACTCGGAAATTGTGGCAAATGGTACAGTGGACCCTTTTCTGTCCTATTTTGTAGCTAAATTTAAGCTGGCTGAGCCTCTGGAGAGAACCCAGTTCTTGTATATCCTGCTGGAATTTGATATATGGGCTTCCTCATGTTCCATCTCAATGATATTATAAAATTACTCCCTTTGGAAACAATCTGTTATAAGCATTTCTTGCTTAATAATTAGTGGAGTGAGTTGGTTGCTTCTCCTCCTCGTAAAATTATTCTAGAGCCAATGCCTGTTGTCAAGTGCTTGTCTTTTAAGTAAGAAATACCAGTAAATGATATTTTCTGACTTATTTAATAGCAGGAGAGTCTAGGGATGCAAACTTATAATTCCTAACAGTCCAGAAAACCTTCAACCTTTAATCTCTCGATAGCGGTCACGACCTCCATACGTTTGCTCAGTAGTTGCACAGTGCGATGTAACCATGTAAACACACACCCACATCAAACACATTCACCGTCTTCCTCTCAATTTCGAATTTCTATCATGTTCCTTTTCTCCTGCGGATTTTGCTGTTTGCATGCCATCGTGGTCACTGGACCATCCAAATTATTGGAAGGCGGCTGGCGGCAGACAGACTGCCTTCCGTGGGTCTTCGTGGTTCACGTCTCACTCTTGTTTTCAGGGAAGTGGCATCAGGGTGTAAACTGCGAATCCCGCACTGACCACTGCCACCACCCCCTGAACCACGGATTCGACTACTTTTACGGCATGCCCTTCACGCTGGTGAACGACTGTCGGCCAGGCGGGAGCCCGGAACTGGACGCCGTGACCAGAGCCAGGCTGCGGCTTTACACCCAGGTGGCGGCGCTGGGGGTCCTGACCGTCGCTGTTGGCAAGATGTGCGGGTTAATCTCTGTGTCCTGGAAGGCCGTCCTGGGTGCAGCCGGCCTCGTCTTCCTCTTCTTTGTCTCCTGGTACGCCAGCTTCGGGTTTGTACGTCGTTGGAACTGTATCCTGATGAGAAACCATGACGTCACAGAGCAGCCCATGGTTTTGGAAAGAACGGCGAGTCTCATGCTACACGAGGCGGTTTCTTATATTGAAAGGTAATCCCATTTTGGGGGCGCCTGGGTGGCTCCGTCGGTTGGGGGTCTGCCTTCGGCTCAGGTCACGATCCCAGGGTCTTGGGATCGAGCCCCACGTCAGGCTCCCTGCTCAGTAGGAACTCCGCATCTCCCTCTGCCTCTGCCCCTCCCCCTGCTTGTGCTCTCTCTCTCTCTTTCTGTCAAAATAAATAAATAAAATCTTTAAAAAAAAAAAGGTAATCCCATTTTTAAAGAAGAGGTGAGTTCCCCTAGCACCTGAGTCTCTTTATCATCTTTGGGATTTCGTAAACCAGCCGCAATGGGGACATGGGTTCCAAGGATTCAGATGGATCAAATAGTGTTGAAACAGGTGTCATCATCTGTGAAGGATGTTTTTCTTCTTTCAGAAATAAGCACAGGCCATTCCTCCTGTTCGTGTCCTTGCTGCATGTACACGTTCCCCTGGTGACCACAAAACAGTTTCTCGGGAAAAGCCAGCACGGCTTATATGGCGACAGCGTGGAGGAGATGGATTGGCTTGTAGGTAAGTCAAGGCGCGGCCATGGCTCATTCAGTCTCGGCCTCACCGCTCAACTTTGCTAACAGATGGGCCGCCTCACTCAGAACCAAGTTGCAATAAAGAATAAGAGAAAAGGCAAAGAAGAGGGAGGAAGTTGCCCGTATCATTCACATGCTCCTTCAGCACTTTGATCCGTCAGCCTACATCTGCACAAAATCACCCTACAAAGTGCATTATTTAAAGCCATCAAGAGGAGTGCCTGGGTAGCTCAGTCTGTTAAGCATCTGCCTTCGGCTAAGGTCATGGTCCCAGGGTCCTGGCATCGAGCCCCACATCATTTTCCCTGCTCAGTGGGGACTCTGCTCCTCCCTGTCTCTCTGCTTCTCCCCCACACTCATGCTCTATCTCTCTCGCAAATAAATGAATAAAATCTTAACCAAAAAAAAAGAAAGAAAACGAAGCCATCATGAGACATTGCAGAAAGTGAAACGAGAACACTATCGTTCAGGGCAACAGACCAACATTGCTTTCCTCCTACGGCCTGGAGAAAGCCTGGAGAGATCCATTGCAATTGTAGATTGTTTTCACATTGAGGTATAGTTGATACACAGTGTTACCTTAGTTTCAAGTGTATATAGATTCTTCAAAGAACGTAGACATCTAAATCCTTGCGGGATCTGAGGGCTGATCCTGGGAGAAGCATGGGGCTACAGTAGACCAACTAAAGAGGCAAACACCCCCAAAATGGGAGAGTGGATTACATCATGCTTTAAGAACATGCATTTCACTGCGATACGTGCCCATGTGGTTTAAAATCTTTACTTTCAGTGCTTTAGATGTGCGTTTGGTCTCCGTGGATAAAGCGAGTGGTTGGCTTGTGGATGGCTGTGCTCTCCTGAGCCTTGGCCCCCGTGTGCCAAAACCACAGGTGAATCCTCACAGCTCTGGCTTCCTCCTATCTCGATGGGGTTCTCCCATCCCACCCTTTCTTACCACGCCCGCCCCACATGCACTCATTATGGACACATGTATGCGAGCCAACAGTGCCCGTTCAGAACACCCCATTGATGCCGTGTTAGCTTTAGGTGTTTATTCTGTTTTCCGTATTTGTGATAACTTTGTAAACAAGATTCCGAATCCTGTGGTATCAGGAAAATCAGATAGGGGTTCACACTTTGTGGTCACGTTCATAACAGTGGTCTCCTGGTGACTGCAGAACCCCCTTATGGGACTTTCTAGCAAGAAAGTTACTTACAAATTTGGGTTGAATTCACGGATGCTGTGTCACCAGCTCTGTCCTGAATTGTTCCATTTCTCTTCAAGGCGAAATCCTCAAGGCTGTTGAAGTAAACGGTTTGAAAAACACGACAGTCACGTATTTTACGTCTGATCACGGAGGACATTTGGAGGCCAGAGACGAACACAGCCAGCTAGGGGGATGGAATGGAATATTCAGAGGTGAGACCAATGGATATTGGGGGTTAAACGGCAATACGGGACCCCCCCAGTGATTCCCAGCGGCATAGGCTGGAGAGCACGCGGAGGGGAAAGGAGTGTGCTTTCAAAGGGGGATTTCTTGAGGTGCTGCTATACTCCAAATTCTATCCAAATGCCAAGAGAGAGAAAAAAAACACACATGCGCTTCCCTTAAAGGGTTTACATGTTAGCAGAAGAGTGAGATATACAAATAAATAATTAAGATAAAATTAAAAGAAAGGCCATCCTAACTCATGGGTTGCACAGTAACTATAACCTCGGTTGTACATGTCCCTGTATTGCACAATATCATGCGAGATTGAGGGCGTGACACCTTCGTATGGCCATCTTTAAAAGCCTGATGCAGTCGTTCTGCACGATTCATGGATTCCATTTTTATGACTTCATCTCCTTGCTCAAATTTATCTGTAACCCCAAAATCCATACTTTGCGACGCCTTTGCCCTCAGTTGAACAGCAGTACGCATATTAGCCGCCCACCGTGCACGTTCTCCATTAAGGTTGGATGAGGTGACCCCGTGCCTACATTTCATCTCTGAGGCTATAAACACGTGTCATTTTCACGGTCTCTTTCGTGGTCACGTTTGTTCGCTTTTTGTTGGTGACTTTGATGCTTCAAGTGGCTCCTGACCGTAGTGCTGAAGGGCTGTCCCCTGTTCCCAAGGGCAAGAAGTTTGCCGTGCACCTTATGGAGAAAATGAGGGCGTTAGGTTGGCTTCATCCAGACGGGAGTTCGAGCGCTGTTGGCCCCGAGTCCAATGCCAATGAATCACGACGTCCACTCAATAAGGAGTCTTTCCACCAAAACACACAAAAATACACCGGTTGGCTGATGAAAGTACAGGGAGCAGAGTCTCCCTGGAACCAAGCCCTCTATTAGCACATGGTGTAGTGTGTGCTAACTGGGTCTGTGGGGTGAGTTTGCAGAACATCACTCCGGGGAATAATGACAGTCAACGGCGTATGTTCCTTTGACTTGGAAGTGGCTTTTCCCTCCAGTCCTCCATATATATCCCCAATCTGCAGAGTGTATTCTCTCATCGTCCCCGGTGGTATGTTCTGCGAACAGCCTACCCCGTGATTTCCGACGATGGGACCGAGAACACGGTGCCCGCCAAGCCACGCCCGACTCCCCACATACGGAACGGAGACCTAATACGCAGGAGTGAGGCTGCTGATTTGTGGTAACTTGTTACACAGCAGCGCAAAACAGAGGCAAGCACGTTACACTTTGTGACCTGCAACAAGGAAGCATTTATTTAGCAAGATTCTCAACACATCCCTCCCTGTTTACAACTCTCCTTCGGTAACATAGGATTGCTTTATCAATACTTACATGCATTTCCTGAGGAGCCAACCTGGGCCCCAACCCATTGCTAAGGGTCCCAGAAATGAAGAGAAACCAGGAAAAGGGGTAAAGGGACAGGTGGTTGGTATGGGGAGCAGGTGGGAGAGGAGGAGAAGCAGGGGGTCCCAGACCCAATTCCTAGTCCTTCCAGAAAGAAGGGACAGAGGAAGACGGGGCCACCAACTGTGCGCGGTGTGAAATCCCAGTGTCTGTTACACGTCTGAAGCCACACATTGCACACCATGGGGTGTGTTCGGTGGTCACAGAGACCCGCCAGATCTCAAGAGGAGAGCATATGGACCCCACCTGCCCATTGGGGTGTGATGAGGTTCTGGAATTATTGCCGCCAGCATTTTTGGAAATTCAGGCTGCCACCGTGTGCATTTATGTGCAGAGTTACCCAGGTACACAGCCAGAGGTGCGCCCAGGTGTGTGTGTGGATGGGACCATCTCCTGGAGAATTCTAATGGCACTTACTTACAGGTGGCAAAGGGATGGGGGGCTGGGAAGGCGGCATCCGCGTCCCAGGCGTCTTCCGCTGGCCTGGGGTGCTGCCGGCCGGCCGAGTGATCCACGAGCCCACCAGCCTGATGGATGTTTTCCCCACCGTGGTCCAGCTGGGGGGCGGTGATGTGCCCCAGGACAGGTACACGTGTAATGAGACCTCCTTCCTCCCTAGTTCCTGACAGCAGTCCTTTTACTATTTCACACGTAGGAGAGAATCCCTCAAATGTAGGGGACAGCCTAATGCAAAACGATCATGCTAAGTAAAACATGATTAAATACAATATCGGGTCCATCTACTCGTTTTGCCATTTGGTAAAATTTCATCACTCAGCACAATAGCAGGGAAATGAAAGCATTAGAAGCCGATCCACTGAAACACATCTCCCTATGATTTCCTGAGATGCACTCTTGCCCATATGTTGAAGAGGCTTTAAAATGATCTATCACCTTGATGTTACCACAGGACCAAAGACTCTTGCTAATACAAGATAACAAGAAAGCAGCAAATATTCTGATAATGGTTTGATATTACTCCCTTTAAGGAAATAAATAAATACCCCCGTATAAGAGAGACCAGTAGTATGTACAGATGTCTGCGTGTTTATAAAATCAGACATTTATCGTAAGGCAGTTGTGGAGGCTGGCAAAATGAAATCCTTATGTCAGGCCAGCAGGCTGCAGGCTCAGGCAGAATTCCCCTGGTACAGTCTGGAGGCAGAATTCCATCATCTCAGGAAACCTCAGTTTTTGCTCTTGGCTGCCGTCAACTGATTCTGCGAGGCCCACCTTCATTGTGAAGGGTCCTCTGCTTTCCTCAAAGCCCACTGATCGTGGATGTTAGCCGTATCCAAAAAATGCCTTCATAGCAGTGCTCAGACTGGCGTTTCACCAAATCACTGAACACCATGACCCAGCCACGGAGACATAGCAAATGGAACCATCATAATTGGGATATAATTAAAAGTGTTTTACAACTGTAAGGAAAAATACTACGTTTGTATGCTACACGCAGATGGAGGGCTTCTTAAAAATATGGTCATGTGGCCATGACAGGCAAGGTCGGAAGGGTGTGTGGTCTGTGTGCTCACTGCGTATGGAGTGCTGCGTAACAAATGACCCCACAACTTAGCGACTTTGGGTTTAGAAACAATGACATGCATCTTGCGCAACAACTTGCAGTCTGGACAGAGCTGGGGAGACAGCTCAGCTCTGCTCCTCTGGCCCTTAGCAGGGGCCCTTACAAGCTTGGAGTTTCATTTTCAGGTGCAATGCAGCCTGAGCCGCCTTGGTCTGATTCCTCCCTGTGTTTTTTCACTGAATCAGGGTGATCGATGGCCGTAGTCTGGTGCCCTTGCTTCAGGGGACTGCTGAGCACTCTGCACATGAGTTCCTGTTTCATTACTGTGGGAAGTACCTCCATGCGGCACGCTGGCACGAGAAGGACAGTGAGTACATGCCTTCTCCCGGTGCAGGGGAGGGGTGCTTGCATTAGTCAGGGTTCCCCCTGAGAAACAGAACCAAGAGTGTGTGGGATGGATGAAAGGAAGGAAGGGAAGGAAGGAAAGGAAGGAAGGAAGGAAGGTAGGTGGATGGATGGATGGAGGGAGGGAGGGAAAGAGAGAGGGTGGATGGATGGATAGATAGTGGACATATAGATGGATGGATGGATGGATGGATGGATGGATGGACAGATGGATGGCTGGATAAATGATAGATAGACAGATAGATAGATAGATAGATAGATACGATGGATGGATGGATGGACAGATGGATGGATAGATAGATAGATAGATAGATAGATAGATAGATAGATAGATACGATGGATGGATGGATGGATGGATGGATGGATGATGGATGGATGGATGGACAGATGGATGGATGGATGGACGGACAGATGGATGGATGGACAGATGATGGATGGATAGACAGATGATGGATAAAGGTTGGATGGATAGATGATAGATGATGGATGGATGATAGGATAGATTGATTAATAGATAATGAGACAGAGGACAGAGAGGTAGATAACGCATGATAGAACATAAAGACAGATACAGATGAGTGGGTGGATAGAAGAAGAGAGATTTTGAAGAATTGTCTCATGTGCCTGTGGGGACTGGCGAGTCTGAAATCTTCAGCGCCAGCCCGCAGTCCCGCAGGAGTGGCTGCTGCCATCTTCAATCCAAAGGCTAGAAGCTCAGGCAGAATCCCTTCCTCTTTAGGGGACCTCAGTCTGCTTTCTCTTGCATCCTTCACCTGATTGGGTGAGGCGCACCCACGGCATGGAGGACAGTCTAGTAATGTAAATGTTCAACTCACTGGAGAAAAAAACCAAAACAAAACCAAAAAGAAAAGCCCCGTGACGGCGACATGTAGATTAGTATTTGACTGCGTGTCCGGGCGCCATAGCCTGGCCATGATGACGCGTGAAACGCACCGTCACAGAGCAAATCTCTTTCTGAGACGCTGAGAAGAATCAGTGAATCGTGGAGAACCATGGCTGGTGCACATGTACAGGGGAAGGGAACCTGGGGGCTCCACCCCGTGCCGCCCTCTGATCTGCCTCTTATCTGCCATGTGCTGTTTGCTTCCCCTGCGTGTGCCTGGAGCACAGCGTGGAGACGCACTTGGGAGAGCCGCCTGCTTTTCTTCTCTCCTCTCCTTTCATTTGGGTGGGATGCTGATGATTTCCCCAGGGCTGGTACGTAGGTCAGGTGTTCGTTGTCAAGCACATTTCTCCTGCCCTGACCACCTCCCCGTCTGCTTTAGGCGGAAGACTCTGGAAGGTCCACTACATGACACCACGGTTCCACCCCAAGGGCGCGGGGGCCTGCTACGACCGACACTTGTGCCCCTGCTCCGGGGACGGCGTGACCCAGCACAGCCCGCCTCTGCTCTTTGACCTCTCCAGGGACCCTTCGGAGGCGCGGCCCCTGTCCCCCGGCTCCGAACCCCGGTACCATGCGGTGGTAGCACGGGTGGGCGAGGCAGTAAAGCAGCATAGAAGAACCCTGAGTCCTGTGCCCCCCCAGTTGTCCCTGGGCAACATCATCTGGAAGCCGTGGCTGCAGCCGTGCTGTGGAACTTTCCCCTTGTGTGCGTGCGGGCAGGACGGAGATCCCAGTGAGACGTGACCTCACCCTTGGCAGGATGCCCGTCATCAGACAGACGGGGCGGAACGTGTTGGCGAGGATACGGAGAAAGGGGAACCCTCGTGCACTGTTGCTGGGAATGCAAGCTGGGGCAGCCACTCTGGAAAACAGTATGGACATTCCTCAAAAAAATTAAAACTAGAGCTACCCTAGTGATTCCACTCCTGGGTATTTGCCCAAAGCAAATAAAAACAGGATCTGAAAGCTATCTGCACGCCCATGTTCATAGCAGCGTTCTTCCCAGCAGCCAAGACATGGAAACAACCCAAGGGCCCATCGATGGACGGGTGGGTAAAGAGCACGTGGTCCTTGCACGCCATGCCACTCGACTCCTCCGTGAGAAGCAGGGAGATCCTGCCCTTTGTGACAATGCGGACGGACCTGGAGGATGGCATGCAAAGTGCAAGAAGCAGAACACAGATCGAAAAATACCGCGTGATCTCACCGATTCGTGGACTGTTAACAATAAAGTCAAACAGAAGCAAAGTGTGGAATAATGGCTGCCGGGGGCTGGCGGACATGGGGAGAGGGTACCCGGAGGGCACCCACGTTCTGGAGACCTCTCGATCAGCACGGTGACTCTAGTTCCTAATACTTACTAGATCCCAAGTATTAGATCCTTGAAATCTGCTAAGAGAGGAGATCTCAGGTGTTGTCACCATGTACCTTGAAGCCGATCGCTACCCTAGGTGATGGGTGTGTTAATTCACTTCACTGGGGTGGCCATTTCACCATGGATATGTATATCAAATCATCATACCGTACACCATAAATACATACAATTTTATCAGTCAGTTTTACCCCCATAAAGCTGCGAAATAAATATTTAAAGGAGAGAAGCACAGCTCCCCCAAATGCCAGGACTGTGACAGGGGACCCGGGAGAACGAGCACACCGAAAAGCTTAGCTTGGGTTTCCCTTTCTCGGGGAGCATGTCGTGGGCAGGCAGTGGGTCTCAACTTTCTCATCTGTGACCTAAGACCATCCCAGCGGACACCCAGTAACGCCCCCGGTCCTGACCCTCTTCTAAAGCTCGGGAGTTATCACGGTGCCAATGTCCGATTTTTGTACCCATTCATCTTAAAGCATACTTGGGGTTTCTCTGGGTCCATGGACAGCCTTACAAAAGGGCAGGCAGACATATTGCAGCCTACTCTTTTTCAGCTGACGGAGCAAACATAAAACAGCTCCGTGTCTGGTGTGGAGGGTTCACTGATCTCAAGCGGCTGATTCAACGCCACACATTACATTCACCGCCTCTGTGTCCTCATCTTGTTAGGTAGAAATTACTTTGGGCTGCTAGTGACAGACATGGGGAATAATGAGGGAACAGAAGGCAAGCTGAGGACAAAGCAGAAACTGATGCCCTGCAAACCCCCCCCCCCACCATGGGATGTACGTGGCATTCCTCAGGCACTCCTGGCCACCCTAAAGGACAAAGAAACAGTTAACCTATAGATACCACAATCCTGCAAGATTTGAGTCTCCCCCAGTTTACAAATGTCTTAGCAGTTGACAAGAACGAAGCATTTCTATCAATAACCTAGCTTCCTGGAAGGGAACGTAGATACAATTAAATGTCCTTGTAATCTGCAGGCCCCAGGAAGTTCCCAACCATCTTCATGTTAATGCCTTGCTAGAGGGAAAAACCACCTTAACTTGACAAAGGCAAGGCCTCCGGTATCCTGTGAATCTTCTTTAACATATGAAAGTATTTTCTCAACCTCCCTTTTTCCTTACCTCCCCCAACCCCATGGTATATAAATCAGCCACCCCTCACAACCCCCGTGCAGCAGCTCATTCTGCCCACGGGTCCTGTCCCCGTGCTTTAATAAACCACCAATTTTGCACCAAAGACGCCTCAAGAATTCTTTCTTGGTCGTCGGCTCCACCCCACTGAACCTCACGTGTATTCCGTGTCCTCATCAGGGAATAAATGCATAAACAAGGGAAGGGTGTCTTCTCTCTTGATGGAATGCAACCCCAGGCTGGCAGCCTCCTTGCAACGCCAAGCTCCACAATCCTCTGCCTCATGGCCTCAGGATGGCTGCAGCCGCTCCAGCCACCCCAAAGACATTCCAGGCTGCAGGAAGAAGGGCATTCCTCCCAGCTGACTCAGCCCCGTGAAGGGGATTCTGCAGATGTCCTAACCCTGGATTCCTGCTTCCATCCATAGAAACAACCAAGAATTGAGAAATGCACTAAGTGGGCACATACCTGCGGGGGGAGGGGGTAGAATCAGGTTAATCTCATCAGCCTAAAGGTGAGACAGCCTTTACCATGACTTGTCCAAGGTCTTTGATGCATTGCTTCATTGCCAAATTAAATTACTTATTTAGCAAATTTAGACGTTCCGGATGGCTTAGAAGCCTCTGGAATTTCTGCAAGAAACCTCCTTCTGGGCCTTTTTTCCCCTTCCTTTTTCTTTTTCTTTTTTTTTTTTTTTCATCTTTTATGCTTTCTTGTCTGCTTCTCATGAGTCAGGAGTCTTTTTGGTGAAACCTCCAACTCTCTCTTTCTCTCTCTCTCTGCAAAACCAACTCAGAAATCAGACGTGCAGCAGGGAGGGGGGTGGGAGGGACATGGGGACAGACGCCGGAGCAGGGGGGCTGCCTGCAGACCCACCAGGGAAGGAGGCACCGCCGAGCCCCAGGACTGTGATAAGCAGGAAGCACTCCAGGGGTCCCGGCAGAGCCGAGCTGATTTACAACCAGACTGCACAAGCCTTATCTTAATCTCCAGGGCTCTGTGTCTTTACTTGCAGCAAAGCATAGGCCAACTGGCGTAACCGGTTAGACTGGCTGTGGCTGAACTCAGTGCCCCCCGGAGGCAAGACAGACCCCTGGCTCTGAGCCAGCTCGAAACCGAGTTTCCGCCCACAGACCTCGGTGCTCCGTCTGCAAGCACAGCAAATGGGGAGCTTTGCAGGGGCTGAAGCTGAGCCCCAGGGCTGCCTGCCAGCTCCCGTCTCTGGCTGCCTTCCTCTCCCATGCCTTTATTGCAAGCTCTGTGTGAGTGTGAACAGGCTTTGAGGGGCCTGGGTGTGCACTCGAATATCCAAACTAGGGAAAGTTTGCAGGACATGGTCAGCTTTGGCGGGCCCCATAGATCAGCCTGTTAAACATCCAAGGGGGGGGCCCTGGCACAGTTGGCTATTCACATGCAAACACGCACACTAAGACCCTTAACCTCTCACACCATGCCTGAGAGCCAATGCCAAATCCACCAGAGACCTAAAGGTGAAAGAGAAAATCTGCAGAAACAATCAGAAAAAAAACTCCGGACAAAAGCATTGTCCTCTGGGGTTAGGAAGAGATTTTTAAAGGTAAGACACTCAAAGCCTGATTGACTTTCTAAAACTCAATAAATGAAGAGTTTATCAAAATTCACAGCTTGAGGGGCGCCTGGGTGGCACAGCGGTTAAGCGTCTGCCTTCGGCTCGGCGTGATCCCGGCGTTATGGGATCGNCTCAATAAATGAAGAGTTTATCAAAATTCACAGCTTGAGGGGCGCCTGGGTGGCTCAGTCGTTAAGCGTCTGCCTTCGGCTCAGGGCGTGATCCCGGTGTTATGGGATCGAGCCCCACATCAGGCTCTTCTNCAGGCTCCTCCGCTATGAGCCTGCCTTCCTCTCCCACTCCCCCTGCTTGTGTTCCCTCTCTCGCTGGCTGTCTCTATCTCTGTCGAATAAATTTTAAAAATCTTCAAAAAAAAAATTCACAGCTTGTGTGCTTCAAGGAGCACCATGAAGAAAAGGAAAAGATAAGCCGCAGATGGGGAGAAAAACATTTCCAAATGGATACAACTCCATGATAAGGAGACAAACCCTCTAAAAAGTGGGCAAAAGATGTGCATTTTACTAAAGACGGTAACAATGACTAATCAGCACCTACAAGGGTAATTGGTCTGCATTTCCTAACTCAGGAGCAGTTGCCAGAAAGAAACCCCATTCTGCCTCAACTTGTTTGCAGTCCCGCCAAAACCCATCAGCACCCGGGCTGTTCATGGGCATTCAAGCACCAAACAATGGCTTCAGCAAGATAGGACCGAGGCATTACATTCTATTTTGTTCCCTTACATCTACACACCTTCGGCCGCCCCACAAAGTCACTATATCTGCAGGTGCTTCTCCCCACGTGGCATTTCCTCCTGTCCCCAAATAATACTTGGAAAATATTTCTAGAACTAAAGTGTAAAAAAACAAAACACACACAAACCCACCTTTTATGTACAACATATTAGTGATAGTACAGGTCAAATCATGCCTCTTGGGGACTCAACTTATACAATAGTGTAGTCCTGACCTCACACAGCACAGTTTCTGGCATTGGCCTTATTCAGGTAACAACATCGTATTATACCTCTCACACGGATGTTATTGAGAAACCCTCAGAATGTTCTGACCTACTCATTTTTTGAATTAGTACATGTCACAGTGCCTGTCATACAGAGAATTCAATAACGACGGGACGGACGGATGGAAGGATGGAAGGATGGATGGATGGATGGATGGATGGATGGATGGATAGAGGTATGATGGATGCATAAGTGGATGATTGATGGCTGGATGAGTGGTTGGGTGGAAGGACGGATAAATGGCTGGATGGGTGGATGGATGGATGGATACATGAGTGGATGGACGGATGGATGAACAGAAGTATGATGAGTGGATGAGTGGAGAATGGATAGATGATGATGAATGAATGGATGGCTGGATGACTGGATGGATGAATAGGTGGATAGGTGGATGGGTGGATGGATGATGGATGAATAGGGGAATAATGGGTGGAGGAGTGGATAATGGATAGATGAAAGGATGGGTGGATGGATGGATGTATGGATAGATGGATGAAAAGAGGTATGATAGGTAGGTAAGTGGATGGATGAGTGGGTGGGTGAGTGCTTGGATGAAAGGATGGGCTGATGGATGGATAGACGGATGCATGGATGGATGGATGAGTGACTGGAAGATGGATGGATGGATGGATGGATGGATTGAATGAATGAATGTGTGACATTGAAAAACAATGCTGGGAAATGGGTACCTTCCCTTGAGAGACCTTAGGGAATTTCACACAGTGAGAAGTGAACAGTTCTACACATTTTACTGCTACAAGCAATTCTGAAAAAAAATGGTGATTTAAATTTACTGTAGGACAGACACCCACGTCCCTTCCCTCTGTGACATATAAAATATTATACTGATGACTCAGAACACACACAAACACACACCAGAAGGGACACCATGTCGCTCTTTTAAAATTTTAATCAAAGTGCATCAGCATCCATTCAAATCAGAAGATATAGACCAGAATGCATAACAAAAGTCTGTACTGAACAGACACTTTAAGCGACTGAACCACTGTCCAGAAACAGGAGTTCTCTTCCCCACAGAAGCTGAACCAGACTCAAATATTTGTCACCTAGACTCCTCCTTCTAAAGTATGTCAGACCCAGGCTCCTGTTTTTCATAACCCAACACCACAGCACCCAGCACCCACGGTCTTTCCCCAGAACAAGTTTACAGTGTTACTCTAATGGTTCATTACCATCCCGACTCAATCCCTGTAAGGCTATATCCATATGGCTGTCTTCACGCAGCTCTGGAAGCATCGAATGTATGATGCCCAGTCAAGACCGCAGACCATGAGCCACCCACACATAAAGAAAACAACCCCTCCGTAACTCACTTCTTGCAAAAGCTCACACCACAACTAACGTCACGCGTTTCCACAGATTCCCTTACCCAAGGGCTCAGCTGCTTGACATGATGTAAGATGTGGCCAAACGCGCCCACCAAGTTACAGCATAGCCATCACGCCGTGGTCCAAACCTGTCTGTATGAAACCCTTCGATGTTCCACGCTGTGCACGATAAACAAAGCATTCTAACTCGTAAGAAATCACATTTCCCTCTCTTGCACAGTGGCGCCCGTTTTTAATAATGGTGGTGGCCATGAGCAGTGACCCTGTGCGCCGTTCCAACACACTGCATGAATTCACAAAATCAGGATACTTCTGAAGATGAGGATTTCTCGTAGAATAAAGCATCCAGTCTCATAAAACTGAGAATTCTCCCCAAAACAGCTGCGTTGAAGTGGTCTGGAGAACACGGTGACTCGACTCATTATTTCGGACTGAGGTACTGATATCCAGCAGAGCGCGGTCCAGTGTGATGGACTGCAAACGTATCTGTCTCTACAGAAAGAGCCTCTGCTGTTAGTGAGTGAGGGGTCATCAGAACCACCCGGAGTAAACCCTTGGTTCTTCCCAACCAGAAGACGCTCCGTCTCCCAAGCCAGCTAGAATCTCCCTTCCGCATTACCTCCGGCGTTTCCCAAACCAGGCATCCGCCAACGGCACTTGGCAGTCCCATTGGGTTTTGCAGAAGAGAAACCAGAGCTGTAGTGCTGCTCAGATGTGCTCCGTGAAGCCTACATGAGACTCACCCTCAAGATGTCTGAACACCTACCTAGTCCTCAAGGAAAGGACTTTCCATTGTCGAGGCTTCCTGAGGTCCTGAGTACATATACCGGTGTCATTAGCTTAGGGGCAGAAGAGAATCTGCAGTGACGTCTAACCTTACGTGGGGTAGCGATGGTAGCACCCGCCCAAGGCAGCAACCCAGAGCTCCTTGGAGCAGGACCAGAGAACATGAGCAAGGGTCTACCAGAAGTTTATCCCTGCTCCCGGTTGCTGAGAAGAACTGATGTCTCAGGGAAGCCGAGAAGGCATGGGTAGCTTGGATCAGTAGGGCACAGGGGGTAGGGGGACTTTAAGCTGGGTTTTTTATGGTCTACATTATTTTTGTGAGGCACTCAAGTTGGTCAGCCATAAATAGAGGCACATAGTTGAACACCTGTTCCCTTCCAAGGGCCTGGAGGAGATGTCCGCATTCACGGGACCATGCAACAGAACACTGCCTAACCACATGCGGCGGAATGCGACCCCTCGGGTTACTGCAGAAACCGGTCCAGCTTCTCCTGGATGCGGGCGAAGGCATCCTTCCCCATGTAATCAATGCGCCCCTCCTCCCATTTTCTCCTTTCTTCCTCGGGACTCAGCTCCTTGACCTTCTCTTCGATGGAAATCTCGAAAACAGACATGGCCAGGTCAACCTAGGGAGGACAAGCAGACAGGAGAAGGTTTTCGGAGCCATCACTGGCATAACACGATATCCGGTTTGGCGACTAGTTCTACAAACGAACCTTAGTTCTTTTGAACAAAATACGTGGCGTTTAATATAATACTCTTAGAAGAAGATGCTTTTCCTGGCCACATGGTGTGAAATTTTATAAAATATTATCGTACGTGTGTTCACTTTTTCATAAGAAGTGTTTTAATTTTTACCACTAAACCATTTTGCACACGCACCTGTACCGATCTAATGGTTCCACCCACCCGAAACCTCGATGCTTTGTATCACCGTATATAATCAAACTACAGAAATCAAGAACATTTCGCCTTATACGAATAAAACCTATAGTAGTTTGGACAGCCTGCCAAAACCATTTAAATAATAACCCCAGTGGTTTTCTGTTTGCAAACGGCAGGGTTTTTATCTTCCTAAAGCCAAAATACGAGAGAATGTATAAACACACACATGTGCAAACGCACGCACACAACACGAACCTTTTGTTTGGCACTCAAACGGGTCAACAAACGTAGTACGTACATTTGCTTTAAAAAAAATTTTTTTTTTTTTTATCTGACAGAGATAGAGACAGCCAGCGAGAGAGGGAACACAAGCAGGGGGAGTGGGAGAGGAAGAAGCAGGCTCATAGCAGAGGAGCCCGATGTGGGGCTCGATCCCATAACGCCGGGATCACGCCCTGAGCTGAAGGCAGACGCTCAACCGCTGTGCCACCCAGGCGCCCCTAAAAATTTCTTACCACGGATTAGAAAGAGAGGTCTAAAAATATGCATGTGCTGATGATGCACTCATGCGCACACGCATGCTACAGGTGACACTCAGGTGTTCCCCAGATGCTGTGTGTGTCAGTGAGATGATACCAGATGCCAGATGGTGAAATTAGAATTTCAAAGCCACTGGGCTTATGGGACTTTCTACTCTGATTATTTACAACAGTGTCTTTGAAGAGCTTGTACGGATAACGTTCTGTTTTCTACCCTTGTTCCCGGAAATCGCGTTGAAACGTTGCCATCCTATTGGCCAAGGGAATAGCAAGAGTTCAAAAAAAATGATTTTCCGTGAGACCTTGGCC
Organism: Ailuropoda melanoleuca; assembly: GCF_002007445.2. Lineage (NCBI taxonomy): Eukaryota > Metazoa > Chordata > Mammalia > Carnivora > Ursidae > Ailuropoda > Ailuropoda melanoleuca. Next base: position 1,691,505 of record NC_048238.1, on the reverse strand, counting down.
CTCCTTTCCTCTAAGAGCTTGGATTCGGGCTCAGTGCATGTCTGGGAACGAAAACTTTCTGGAATTAACAGGACCCACAGCGCACACGGTACCGTATCGCCCGACACCAAACAGTGTGGTGACTGCGTCATCCGTGATAGCAAGAGAGGTATGTATCTAGGAAAACCACAGACTCCCTTGGGTTCATGACACACAGTATTATACTAAACAGCAAGGGTCATCCACAGTAGAGACACATAGCGGAGGAGAAAGTCAAGTGCCCCAGTTAAGCGTACAAGTCATGGAGCGCCTCTCCTGGGCGCTCACAACGCTCCCTCCCCAGGAGCCTTCCGCTGGGAGCAGCGCTGGTGGAAGGGCTGGCGGTAACCTGTAGGAGCCAGGCACAATCACAGATTCCTCCAAACCACTGCTGGGTCTAATCCCCACCCCCACCTCCCACTTTCCCAGGTGGGCACCCCCGTCTCCACCTCATGGATCAGAGAAGGTAATGAACTTGCCAACGGTTCAAAATAGTGCATTTGGCATTTACGACATTGACAAAGTAAGAGGGAGAAAAAGCGTACACGTTTTCTCCAGCAGTACATTCTAGTAAAGGCGTCGTGCAAACTAACGTAGGTATTATATAGTAGACCATACTGCAAATGTTGCTATAAACTAAATATCGGCGTCCCTCCCTAATTCACACGAACCCCCATAGGATAGTATGAGGAGGGCGGGCCTTTGGCAGGTGCTCTGGTTATGACGCTGGAGCCCCCATGAATGGGATGAGTGTCATTATAAAAGGGACCCCGGAGAGCTCCCTCACCCCTCGCTCTGGGTGTGGACACGGCAACAAGATGGAGGTCTATGAACCAGGAAGCAGGTCTCACCTTGACCTTGGACATCCAGCCCCCGGAAGTGAGAGAAAAAAATGCACTATGTGCAGAAGTCCCCCGGGCTATCATATTTTGCTAACAGCCACTCAAACAGACACATGCTCCATACCAACTTATCAGACACCCAATGCTGGCTCTAGAGCCATACTGACTATTTCTTAAAGACCAAAAGGTATCATTCAATCACTGTTAGAAAAAAAATTTTTTTTTTGCAATTGCTTCCATTCAGCGTATCCGCGGAAAGAAGGAAATTTAAGACAAGGACATCTGGAAGAGGAAGGAAAGCATGGCATGCTCCATTTGGCTCCAAATGTTTACCCCCGGATTGTTTTTGCTTCTACCCTCTTCATTTGAGACAACGGCTCGCTGGGCAATCGTTTCCTTGATCGCCCGCCGGACAGAAGAACAGCAAAGCCCCTGAACGTCAATTAACTTTTGCGAAGAGCGTTTAAAGAGAGAAAGGCCGTGATGAGTAAGGACGGGAAAGAAAGTGACCAAGCACCCCAGGCAAATGTGGGAAAGGAGAAAGATGAATGAGAAGCACCAAGAGAGGCAGGCAGAGTCTTATTTCAACCAAGTCAGGCCGGACGTTGAGGTACCGGCAGGTGCGTGAGGACTGCGGCCCCCGTGATAGCAGACAGCATCCAGCAGGAGTGCCAGACAGGACAATTAGGGTACCACCTCCAAAGCATCCTGAGGACTGGGGTCCCCGGTGACATCCACAGGGGGCTCCTGGCTTGGTTCCAAGATTTCCACAGATGGGCCACCTTCTGCTTTATCCGCGGGCTGCTAGAAACATAACCATTCCATCGTTAGTCTGCGGACGGCTTCAGGCAACTACAGTTTTCACCACGAGGACAGAGAACTCTGCGGGGAGGAGGGGGGAAATAAGATCAAAGGAACGTGCCGTGCCAAACGGCCCTTTCCACAAAGACTAGAAAGGGGGGCTTCCCACTTCCACCTTCTCCCCTGACACCCACCATTTCTCACACAAGATGAGATGCTGCAAGTCTTTATGGAATGCACCAAAGCTAATTTTTCAGACAGGGATTCAATTACAATTCACCCCTGAATAATGTGGGGTTAGGTGTACTGACCCACACAGAGTCAAAAATCCAAGTATAACTGTTGACTCCCCCAAAACTTAACTACCAATAGCCTACTGTTGACCAAAAGCCTTAGCAATAACATAAAAAGTCGATCAACACATATCTTGCACGTTCTATGTATTATAGCCTGTATTCTTACAATAAAGTAGGCTGGAGAAAAGAAAGCGTGATTAAGACAATCACAAGATGTGAAAACACATTTATAGTACCATACTGTATTAATCGAAAAAACTCCACATAGAGGTGGACCCATGCAGTTCAACCCTGTGTCGCTCAAGCGTTGACTACAGTTGCTACCAAACGCCCGTGCACACGCTTTACTAAGCTCATGTCTCAATGAGCACAGCAGAGTCGGACCTCAATTTTCTGGAGATGCATGGCAGCAAAAGCCCAGATTCATGAGGGCAAATTTGCAGAAACGGGTAGGACTCGTAATCCTACAATACTGATATTAAACACGGATCCAAAATCCTACCAAAAAAAAATTTTTTAAAGGGAACATATATGTCACGGTGATGTTACACCTTTGTCATTCTCCCTGAAGGAAAACGGGCTAACCAAATGACTAACAGAAATCTGAAGAGACACCCAGGTCCTGTGTAGACTAATCACACCTGTATTCAGGGTTGGGAAAACCATTCAGAAGGATCACGGGATGAAGAAGAAAAGCCTGGGGAATCTTCTTTGGTATTCGATGGACAAAGACAGGCCAAGAAAACAACAGTAGGAGCCGCGGAGGATGTGCGTAAGGAGTGTAAATGAGGTATACCGAGGTGGTCTGGGTCCCTGAGGAGTCTGCACATTGGGGGGAGGGTGGCGACAATGGGTCACACCTCGCTCCAGCGGATGTCTCAAGTTCAGGCCACCCTATCGTCTGTCATAAAGAAAGAAAGAAAAGAAAATTAGGATAACCCTCCTGCAAATGTCTGAAAACACCCGATCTATTTTGTTTGCCTCCACGATACAAAGACATCATGACAAAGAACAGGTGTGGGGCAGACGGTGCCAGGCTCACCAATTCCCGCGTCTGCTCCTTTGTCTTGGGCTCTCGTGCCGCCGTCTTCTGTGTACCTACGTGGAGCCACGCGACATTCTCACCGACACCACTGAGATGCGATGGGACTCACCCCCACTGACGTGGGATACACTTTTCCTACCTTCTTTACTCACAGGTCAGGTGCAGAGGAAGATCCCTCCAACCTGTTTCAACCGGGGTCTCATGAGGAAGCAAACCCCTACACAAAGCAATTCGAGTGACTATTTTCTCAGTGCTTCTAAGGACGGTCCTTGGCTAAGATCATTCCAGGTGCAGAGGAGATAAAATAATGCATTGTGTGCGATGGCTGGCTTCAGCAGGACAGCCTAATTCTCTCTCAGAGAGCCACAGGGGACAAGGGACACCCTAGAAGAAGTTGGACCACACCTACAGGAGGATCCTGGACCCCTTGGTGACTGCATGGAACCCAGCATGACTTTGCCACCACGGCTGACGGGGACATAGACACAGATTTTTACCTATTTGGGGCTGATTGTTATACAGCAAGCCTAATCAATTCATGGTCAGGAAGCAAGCTTGAGCCCACGGGCTGGGGGCCATAAATGGTCCAAAGGCTTCTGCAAGACTAACCTAATCGCTGTCTGCCAAAGAGGCTAGAGAACATTGACACATTTCCCAATGGTCCCTGCAAACACGCCGCAGCAATCATGTGGGCAGGCGGGGTTGTGCTTGCGATAGGAATATAATAAAGCAGTGGCATCTTATTCCCCCTTGAGGCGGCCAAGAGGCTGTAGGAAGAACTTGAGCAGACAGTTTGGCAGTGCTCTGCGGTTGAGGAACCCATAAATGGTGAGGTATTCAGGAGGGACCCTCTAAACACCACAGGTTTTCATAAGGGACTGCACTAAAAGGACAACAGGAAATAGAACAGCTCTTACAAACACAGAAGCCCAATTTCACACCAGGTCAACCTCACACAGGGTGGGGGCAAACCACCTCTATGAAAACTTCCCACGGTGGGGGGGCGGTGGGAAGCAATGCTCTCTGAATGATGATAATATGATTCAGCACTCCCAGTGATCCCTGCAATTTTTCCACATGCAATGTGTTGTGTCATATCAAAAATCAATTAGCACGGGGCGCCTGGTGGCGCAGTCGTTAAGCGTCTGCCTTCGGCTCAGGGCGTGATCCCGGCGTTATGGGATCGAGCCCCACATCAGGCTCCTCCACTATGAGCCTGCTTCTTCCTCTCCCACTCCCCCTGCTTGTGTTCCCTCTCGCTGGCTGTCTCTATCTCTGTCAAATAAATAAATAAAATCTTTAAAAAAAAAAAAAAATCAATTAGCACAGAGCCGGACAAGACCAAATGAATGAAAAGCAAGAGGAAAAACAGAATCAAACCCCAAGAACAGATCCACATGAAATCCAGATCTATGATTTATCAGACATGGACTATAACCAAGTGTAAGAAATACTTTAAATGAAATAAAGGGACAAGTTGGAGCACTTCCACAAAGTGTGGAAATGGTCCTATTAAATAGTTGATGTTTATTGGGGTTAAAAACACAATCACTGCCATTAAGTGTTCAGGATGTGGGTTTAACAACTGATTAAACACAACCAAAGAGAAGATCGGTTAACTGGAAAATAGGCCAGAAGAATGAGGCATGGAAAGACAGATAGGAGGAAAATTAAGAGAAGGGAGTCACAGATATGGCAAACATGGTAACAAGTCATAATTAGGAAGGTGTAATTAGGATTACAAGAGGACAGGAGAGTGGGGAGAGGGAAAGAGAGAAAGGGGAGAGGGAAAGACAGAAAGAGGGAGACTGAGAGAGACAGAATGGGCAAAAGGAATACAGACTCAAGGTACTGAATTTGTAGAGAAAGTCAGAAGATTAACAGACAACATCGTCAAAATGCCCTTGTAAAAAGAACTCCCAAGTGAGAATTCTACATCCAGGAAAAGATGGCCCCAAATGAAGGTTAAATAAAGGAATTTTCAGATATACAAATGGAGGGGATTTTTCAGCATGAAGCCTAAATTAAAACAAATAATAAAGGAAGTTTTTTGGGGAGAAGACAAGTATTAACAGATAGAAAGAATAAAATACGGAATGAAAATAAAATGACATAGCTAAGTGAACTTGGCCCGTGTAAAGTAGCTATAGAATTAAAATAGACAACAAGGGAACAAATGCGGAAGGAAAGGAACAGTCTGAAAGCCTTCTGGAGTCCTTCTATTTCCCGGAAGTGGCAAAGTCCTAAATATATCACGTCATGTCAAAGTTAGGAATGAGAACTGGAATCTCTGGGTAACGACTTAAAAAATAAAATAATGCAAAACTGATATGTGAAAGGAGGCTAAAATGGAGGAACTAAAAATACATTAATCAGTCCAAAGAAAGATTAAAAAGAGAGAAAAGATCTCTCAAATCTGTGATAATAAAGGGCAAACCGAGGGACAGATTTAAACGTAAATATACCAGTTATTATATTGTCAACAAAGTACCCCAGTTAAAAGGCAAAAACTATTTGGATAAAAGGAAAACAAAACCTCATTCTGAACATCTTAAAGGGTTACACACCTTAAACATAAGAACACAGAAAGGTTGACAAGAAAAATATATACCATATATTTGACATATATACGACAGGAACAAGATATACCATATACGTACTAACCAAAACAAAGTGATAAACGTCAGTAGAAATATCTCATAACAACAGGAAGATGTGCCAAGAATAAATAGTAACTTTAAACGTCTTGCTTTGTTAACAGGTTTTTTTGAAGTATAATTTCCATATTATACGTTGGACTAACCTGTACACGTCGGTAAATTTTGACACAATCAAGAGAGTAAACACCTATCATCCCGAAAGTTTCCATAATCATCTCTCCCTCCTTCCTCCACCATCCCCAGGGAACCTCTCATCTTCTGTGTGTCACTGTAGATTATTTTATATTTTCTAGAATTATACAGAAATGGAACCTCATGGTATGTTTTATCGTTTCTTTGGCTTCTTCGACTCGGTAAAATTATCCTTTGCAACTTTGCTGACTGGATTGATAGTTCATTCCTCTTCACTACTGAGTAGTGTTCCAGTGTGTGGATGGACCACACTTTATCCTTTGACATGCTGATGGACGCTTGAGTCCTGTCCAGTTTTGAGCTATTACCAATGAATCTGCAGGGCACCTGGGGTCCTCAGTCAGTTGAGCATCTGCCTTTAGCTCAGATCATGATCTCAGGGTCCTGGGATCAAGCCCCGAGTCAGGCTCCCTGCTCAGCAGGAAGCCTGCTTCTCCCACTGCCTGCCGCTCCCCTTGCTTGTGTTCTCTCTCTCTAAAAAAATCTTTAAAAAAAAAAACACCCCAAAACAAATCAATCTGCTATTTTCGTAAGAACATATACATTCATTTCTCTTGAGTAAATACCTAGGAGTGGAATGGCTAGATCCCATGTTAGATGTATGAGCAACATTTTCAGAAATTACTGGACAGTTTTTCACTTGCAGATGAAGTAATGGCGTGTATAGAATAACCAACAGAATCCAGGCACAATCTTAGTGTTTACAATGACACTATTTATCATGGCCTCAAAACCCCCCAAAACCAGGAATAACTCTAGCAAAATGTATGCAAGGTCTTTACTAAAAAGTTTAACATACTGAAAGAAATTTAAGAAGATCTAAAAGTAGAAATATACTAAGCCCATTGAACGGAAGACTCAAACTTTGGTGATATTAATCCTTCTAAAACCCATCTATAGGGGCACCTGGGTGGCACAGCGGTTAAGCGTCTGCCTTCGGCTCAGGGCGTGATCCGGGTGTTATGGGATCGAGCCCCACATCAGGCTCCTCCGCTATGAGCCTGCTTCTTCCTCTCCCACTCCCCCTGCTTGTGTTCCCTCTCTCGCTGGCTGTCTCTATCTCTGTCAAATAAATAAATAAAATCTTTAAAAAACATAAAAATAAAAAAAATAAAACCCATCTATAGATTCAATGTAATCCCAGTCAAAATTCCAGAATATTTTGTTTTCTTTTGTTTTCCAAGACACTGCAAAGCTGATCTTAATACTCACATGGAAATTTAAAGGAGATTTAGAAGAGGCAGGGAAAGAAGAAAAAAGTTGTAGTACTTGCTTGACCCGTAATGAGACTTATTTTAAAGCCATGGTAATTATGGCAGTATGTTTTTGGTGCAAGAAAAGGAAAAATAAAAGGATCGAGAATCTGGAAGTAGACACATCTACATATGGGCAAAGGAATCATGACAGAGGAGGCGGGAGATAATGGTGTTATTCATAACCCGTGCTGAGTTAATGATAGATCCCCCTATAACAGTAATGAATGTTGACCCCAAACTCATTCGTTATCTAACATTCATTCCAAGGGGATTATAGTTACCTATAAAAGACAGGAACAATAAAATTCTGTAAGACAACCAAGGTGATTACCTCCATGACCTTAGCTTAGGGACAGATTTCCTAAAGAGTCAACAAAACATATGACCCATAAAGGAAATCTTAAAACCTGGCTACACTATAAACTTCTATCCTCGAAGGATGCCACGTGGGGACTGAAAGGGGAACAGAGTAGGAGAAAGTATTTATACCATCACTGAAAAAGAACCTGGCATCTAGAATATATACACATTGTTAAGACTCCAACTTAAAAAAAAAGAGGGAATACTGGAGGAAAAAAATGGTCAAAATATTGGAACGAGCATTTCCAAAAGAGTCAAAGCTTGATAAGCACCTAGGAATTGGTGCAAGTTAACTCAACATCATCTCAAACATGTAAAGTAAAACCACAAGGAGATGCCCCACGTGCTCACTGAGACTTTGGAAGGTTGCTGAAGACAGAGCCATCGGGGCCCCTATATCCTGCTAGGGGTACAACCACTTGCAAAATCCTTGGCAGAATCTACTAACGCAAAAGGGTACACAGGCATGCCCTTTAATCTAACGACCCCGCCATCAAGGATAACCTCTCCAAAAATGCTTAGCAAAAGCAACAGAACGCATGTATGAGGCTCCTCCTGGTAGAGTTACCCACATGACCCAAAATGGCAGCGTGTCTGCCAACACTAGAATTAATCAAAACATTATGTCTCACTACAATTTGATAATAGGCAGCCTACGAGAATCAATGAACTACGGATTCACTCAGCAAGATGAACGGATCTCCTGAAGATGTCAAGTGAAAGAGACCAGACTGAAAAGCACGTACTGTGGGATCCCGTTTGTAAGGAGCTCAAAAGCACTCACAGGTAAGTGGTGTGAGTCAAGGTCAGGATAGCATTTCCTAGTGGGTAAGAGGGTATAAGAGGTGTTTTGGGCTGAGTTTCTGGATCTGGATTGTGGCTATTTAGGGTTTTTTTTCACTCTGAAAATGCATCAAGATGTATACTTATCATATGTGCCCTTTTTTTTTACATGTATGTTATCTGTCAACAAAAAGTTTTATGAAAAAACAAAATAAGATGTTCTAAGAAACCACAATAAAAACAACCAATAACTTCAAAAAACTAAAGGGCATTCCAAATCTTTTCCTTAACTACATTTCCCCACCCACGATACTGAAGGACAAGACGCTTGGCTGTGAAGACAGTAAATGGAAAATATTATTTCTCTAATACATTAATTTATATGGGAAGAAAATTAGACATTCATGAGCTTTACTTTTGAAAACTGAGAGCCCCTTGTCAATACTTTTGCCATCATTTGAAGGATGCCATCTTCAATAAGGATCTCAAATTCAGGACCCAGCCCTTGTACGTTTATAGGAATTTATGAAAATAATCTTTTCTTTCTTTTTTAGACTGGGTTCCAGGTCCCCGAATTGTAGACCCAAAGTCAATAATTCAATACATGCCCGGTAGGTGGCAGCAATGCTGCATACTTAATTCCCAAAAAAGGCACTATAACCCAGATCCTTTTTTTTGTTTTTGTTTCTATTTCAAGTTTTTATTTAAATTCTAGTTAGTTAACATATAGTGTAATATTTGTTTCAGGAGTAGAATTTAGTGATGCTTCCCTTCCTTTGAAAAGGGTGAGGACTTCATCGCTTTTAGAGACATTGTCCTCTTCAGTCAAGCCACCGAGATTTCTTCAAAAGTCAATCACCACAATGCATTATTCACGGGTGGTAGGATGGCAAGGGGGGATACAGAGGGTGGGAATAGGGGATCAAAGGATGTAGCAGACACCCCGAAACACTCTTGTTTATACTCTTTTTATTCCAGCAAAGTGTTCAATGTGCTGTGGGCTGCCAACATAACTCCCCCAGCTGCTTAGGGTTAAGTCTGTATTTACGTATCGAAGTGGCTTCATTTCCACCTCCAGCTCTTTCTCCAGCAGCCGTCCATTCCTGAGCCCTTGTCTGGATCCGTGTCCTCCTCCCCGGGAAATACGATGCGTGAAAGGGGTGCTCACAGTACTCTGCCTGGAGCCCCTTCTCCTCTGAGTGTCCAGGACACAGAGGAGTGAGCTCAGTGGGACCCCAGATACCTGAGTACCCCCCCTTTCCCTTGGATCCTCAGAGATGGCACCCTTCTGGTCATAATTACACATTTCAATGGACAAGAATGCCTACCCTTGCTGCCTCTGCATGCCTGGAGGACCCCATCTTCCTGTGAGCACTTTAAAATGAATCAAAGTTATATCTCCAGGTGGATCGTTCTGTATGCCTTCCTCTGGCTGCTTCCTTTGCAATCTGTAGACACAGGTCATTCATTGCAGGTACCTGCTGTTTGGAGATGTTTTCGAAGCCTGGGGTGTGGGAGCGTGTAGGTGAGCTGCAGCCCGGCCAGTCCATTACAGCCACCAAGACGAGAGATCAGAGTTCCACAGTTACTTGTGAGGACTAGTTAAATACCCTGAACTGCACACATTCAACCCACCTGGGGAGTCATCTCCCCTCTACCGACCCCTGGCCTTGGGCTCAGACTCCACTGAGTGCAGCAAGACGGTAGCCCCAGGTCCCATCTATAGACCCCAGTCCCTGTAGGGACACAAGAAGGGCTTTCATTTTCAATGACATTTCTCCTCTTGTTTGAGGACTTGTTCTGAACCCACTTTTCTCCAATTCTTGGGATCTTTTCCCACCCTCCTCGTTTCCCCAATACTGCCCCTTAAGGATGGGGTAGGGTTTGGGGCCACAGCAAACTTGCCCAAGTGGCACCACAATCTTCTGCCATGGATGGAGCCAGTTGTCCCCGTGTCTGGGCTGTTGGTGGCGGACTTGTGTACTTTAGCTGCCGGTGTCCAGCTCAGCAGGCATCGAGGGAACACTATCCTGAGATGGAGATTCTTTCCATCAGCTTTGCCCAGAAGCCCTGGTCCCTCTTGCAGGAAGAGCTCCCCTGGGCCTGGCTCTGCTGGCTTGGGTTGAAACGCCGCTTGCAAACACTCAGACGCAAAGACAGTATCTGTTGTCTATGTCAGACCTTCACCAACAATTACGAAGCCAAAACTGAGATATGAAGTAAACACCAAGAAAACCCACAGCAATCGAGGAAATCGAAATTAATGAACCAAATGTGGAGAAGACAGTTCTAATGAAACCGAAGTGCTCTTTGCAGTGTGAATGTGGTTCCGGTTCTTCTGAGATGGGCACAGCGTGGGCCGCGGGCTGCAAGCCTCCTAGAGTTTCTGCAAAATCTCTGTCTGTACTGCGCTCCTTGATTTTCAGGACCGGTGACAACCCACGGGGTCCCACGAGCAGCTGAAGGATCCGGAACCCACAGTTGCTTCTGAAACAGGAGGGCAGTCCTTGGGAATGGAGTGGTGTCCACGTGATGGAGAACAGGCTTTTATCAATGACTCTGAGGTCTCCTTTTAAGTGATGATCCTTGGGTCCCAGCTAGAAAACAGCTAATACACACTATCAAATGATAGAACACGATTAAAATGAGATCATCGGGATTTAGAAAGAGGGTTGTGGATGAGTCAGCGCTCTCCGGAGAAACAGAACCAATAGGACTTACAGATTTACAGGGATGTATTATGAGAGACCAGCTTGTACAATGATGAAGGCTGAGAAGAGTTCCAGTCGATCTTCTGCAAGATGGAAGCCGAGGAAAACAAGTAGTGATACTCAGTTGGGTCCAAAGACCTGAGAAGCAGGAACGCTAATGCCAAGTCCCAGCTGCCACCGAGTAAGTCTGCCCTTCCTCTACTTTTTGTTCGATTCAAGCCCTCCATGGGTTGGGATGCGGCCCACCCACCTTGTGGAGGGGAATCTTCTTTATTCCACCTACCCATTCAAACACTCATGACTTCCAGAAACACCCTCACAGACACACCCAGAAATGACGTTTTACCAGCTATCTGGGGGTCCCTTAGCCCAGTCACACTGACGGATTGAAATCAACCATCATGGTGGAGAAAGGGTTTTTCTGAGCAATGCTTCACTGAGTCCAAGTGTCTGCTCAACGTTTGGTGGGAACGCTGAATTTCCTTAAAGATCTTTTTACAGGCATGGCTCCTGGGGACAGAACAGGGAGCAGTCGTACACGTACTGTAAGAGCTTAACACGCTGATTCTTCACATTCCTGCAACAAGCAGATGCCTTTATTGAACTCACATGTGGCACTTCTGGGGGCCACATCCAGACTGTGGTGGGCTCAGCGTACCGTCAGGAGAAATGAGAAACCAGGAAATGCTCCCTTTCTACTACCACTGTTTTTACTGTACAAACCTGAGGGTCTTTTCAATTTGTTTGGGTTGATGTGAAATCTAAACTCAAAGGCTATTAACAACTTGACAATGTAATTTGTTCCAAATTATAATAAACAATAGAGTGCTGTCCACTAAATGCTAAAATTTAAACATCGATTGCTCCCAATCAATGAGACACAGTTCTCCCAAAACTATGTGAAGCACACAGAAAAATACGACGTCCCATGATCCACTCCTGAGATCCATTCCCAGCCACAGCGACAAACTCCTAATAATTCTGGTGAGAAATGAAGGGAATAAAAATGCCTTTCAATGTAAGGATTCAAATTCAGAGATCTTTAAACACTGGACATTATTCCAATGTATTTGCTCAGAAACCGGGGATGGAGAAACAACGGCCTCATTTGGTGTTACCCCCTCTGCAAATCAGATGCAGTGATGTCTTTCTTCTCCGAGGATGGGAATTCAGCAGACCCAGCCTCAGTGGAAATGAGCACATGGGTCAACATTCGTCTCCAAGTCATATTCGCATCACGGGGGTGGCAAAAGCTCTCCGGATGCAGAACCACGTGACTTGGCAGCTGGGTTCAAGGGAGGTGCAAGCAACACCGTTTGAACATTAAAGCTTGGGGACCCCGCAATATCAGGATGAGACCCAATACTTGTTCTCAGGCTGTGTGTTAGCTTCCTGTAGCTGCTGTGACAAATGCCCACATTTGTTGCCTATTTGGGTGACTTCAAACAATGCAGACTGACCACCTTGCAGTTCCGGAGGTCAGAGGTCCAACATGGGGGTCACTGGGCTGAAGTCAAGGTGTGCACAGGGGTGAGTTCCTTGCGGCGGCTTCCGCAGACAGTCCATCTCCTGGCCTTTTCCCACTTCCTGAGGCCCCTGCAGCCCTGGCTTGTGGCCACATTCCCCCAACACCTGCAGAACTAGCGTCTCCCCATCTCCGTCTGGCCTGTTCTACATCACGTTCTATCAGCGAATCTCCCTCTGCCTCCCCCATAAGAGGACCCTGGTGACCACACAGAGCCCACCTAGAAAACCCAGAATCATTCCTTGGAGGTCCTCAACCTGACCACACCTGCCAAGACCCTGTTTTCCAGATAAGGTAACATGTTTAGATTCCCAGAATTAGGACGTGCACATGTTGGTGGGATGTACCCCACAGGTCATGGTGCAATGATCTACATGAACACAGGAGCCCCTCGAAGCCAGAGCAGACTGCAGATGGGGCCATGCCCTCTCCTTCCTCGGGAGCCCCGGGAGCAGGCTCTCAGCTCTGTCTCCTTGGGGAGCCGCCGTCTGATTCTCTGATTCTCCAGGCAGACCTGTGTGGAGGCCGGGTACTTACATCTTCCGGATGGCATCCCTTGGGTGAGGGTGGGGTGTCATCCGTGACCACAGTCTGCTCTGAAGGGTCCTCAGCAGGCCAAGGCTGGCTGGACCCCACCGCTGGTTTTGTACACGGCTCTCCGATGCCAGCCTGCAGAAAGATGGATGCACTTGGTAAATCCTCCTTACATCTTTTTAACTCTCTGGCTGCCCTGGGGACCCCAGGACCCAACCCGTCCTCTGAGCTCCTGAACCCTATCATTAACACTCAATAAACAGAAGCCTGCCCAACGAAAGCACACAGACTTATAAACAACCCATCCATGTTCCGAGCGGGCCGTGCACAGAGCCTGACGCTCTGGAAACAAGAGCAAGCACTCCGACACCCCTGGGCCGACACAGAGAGCCCCCCAGGGCCGTAGGCCTCCTGGCCACGTGACAACTCACAAGGTAAGCTCTGATAAAACAGGTGACAGGTGGTCCTCCAGGAAGCCGCCATTCTGGTGAGAACAACCACACAGCACACATCTCCCAGACTGCTCTCAATGCCTTCTTTCCCAGAACTGCCTGACTCCACGTCTTTATTTCCTTCCCATACAACCTGATGCCTAGCAAACCACCCAGCAGAACATAAGTGGTAACGCAAACTTAAACTCCTGTTCCCTCGTGTGAAACGATGGGAGAAACGTAGTCCTTCCAAAGACAAGCACCACCTAATTCCACCCAACAAAAACCGTGGCCAAGACTAAAGTATGGATTCTCTTCCATTTCCCATCAATGCGGTGGCTGGTGACTGACCGTACGGTACTCATACACGTCCTGGTAAACAATGATCAGGTCACAAAGTTTTCTGGAACCGAATTTCAAGGGGTCGTTTGCACGGCAGGTGTTATCCACAGTAGACTAACTACACAAATGTGAGTATTTACAGCACGAAGGGTTACCATTACATTTATAAAAAAATCAAATCGGTATCCATCAGGAGTTTCAAAAATCCTCTTCAGCAAAGCCCTTCAAGAACTACTTGAATTGATGCTGGAAATTGGCAAGCGTCTCCTTGAACAACACGGTAATCAATCATCCGCAGCCACTTAGCTACGAGTGGCTCTTTCCCTGATGAAGGCGGTTAACCGAAATAATTTATGCACCAACCCTCTAAATCACAGCCACATTGTGGCTCATTAAACATTCATGATTTGGAGCCAGAAAAAAAACAAACCAGGGCGTCTCTATCTTCGGCACCCTTTACGAAACACAGCACGTAGAAACAGAAGGGAGCATGTCGAGGAAGGACGCCGGGTACCGATTCGATCACGCACAGTGTATACCCATCCTCAACTCCCGCTTTTAGAGGGTGTCACCCGCTTACGGAGTGTCCTGGAGATACGCGCTCTTCCTCATTCTGGAAGCTGCTGTAAAGAGGCAGGACGCTGTGCTGGTAGGTTTTCCACCAGAGGTTAAGGAAGGACGTCTGGTTCTGGTTGGCCAACCCGGTGCCCTCCTCCAACACCGAGCCCGTCTGGGGGTTGTATTTGTAGTTCCATGGCTTCGAGGGCCCCAAAAAGTGGACTACCTTTACGCTTGAACCGAATCTAAGGAAGAAACACAAAGCATTCTACTTTCCACTTGGAAGTGATCACACACGCACAGAAATTCCCCACAGCCACAAGACGTGTCAAACACAGCAGCACATGAACACTTGTCTCAACCCTGCTATGTGGGCCTGCGGTTATTTTCCCTAAAGATAACGTTTTAAACAATCAACGTTTATAGTATTTCATTTTCTGTCTACCAAGAAACATAATCATAACCCAGCGGGGGGATTCCCTCAAACCAGAAGAATAAATGAAGAGTCTTACAAAGATAGATGGTAGGGTAGGTGTCCCAAAACATCTCCTTGAAACAACAGGGACCAAAAAAAAAAAACCCAAAAAACCAAAAACCAACACTTTTAGAGTAGACAACGCAAGCTGAAAACAAGAAAATTGGCTTCTCTTTACCAGATGGGAAATTTTCTCCTTTCTACCTTTCTAAGCATTTTTTCCCCATAATCACCTTCCCATGAAATTTTAGGACTACATTTGCACCGTATACCCATGTTCTCTATGTACATCTCTGCTTTTTACATTAAAAAGAATAGGATGTTTTCACTCCCCGAGGACCCATTCCTGCTCCCTAGAGGCAACGTGTTCTATGTTAAAAATGTATGCTCTAGGGGCGCCTGGGTGGCACAGCGGTTAAGCGTCTGCCTTCAGCTCAGGATGTGATCCCAGCGTTACGGGATCGAGCCGCACGTCAGGTCCTCTGCTAGGAGCCTGCTTCTTCCTCTCCCACTCCCCCTGCTTGTGTTCCCTCTCTCGCTGGCTGTCTCTCTGTCGAATAAATAAATAAAATCTTAAAAAAAAAATGTATGCTCTAGAATTATTCTTTCCCTACATTCTGCTCAGATTTTCCACTTTTGTTTATAACAACATCACCCACAGCAGCGAATCTCAAACATTTTGGTCCTAGGACTTCCCGACATTCTTAAAACACACGGAGGACCAAGAGCTTAGCTTTGTTCACGTGGATTCGATCTGTCCATATTTATCGCGATGGACAACAAAACAGAAATCCGAAAACGGATTTAATCAATTCGTTGGAAATCAATCAACCCTTGAGATGTGGGTGTTCACTTCATACTCTTTCATGAGAAATAACTGTACTTTCAAAATACAATTGTCAAAAGAATGACTTTGACGATTGCAAGAGGAGTCAGCTGCTTTCTCGTATCTGGGTCTCCGTTCAGTGCGTTGTTTTGTTTTCTTAGTGCACGGTTTAATCATGTCATGCACTTTGTGTAAAATCCCCCTGTACACTTACAAAAAAAAAAAAAAGTGAGAAGAAAAAATAACATCTTAGAAGAATTATTTTTTTAAGTCGTTTTGACTTCAGAACGACTTCTGAAGAACTGGGGGGGAACCCCTGGGGGGGTTCCTTAGACCACACTTTGGGAACCACCACCATTCAGACTTGTTGCCTTGACTACCTATAATTTGAAGCAATAGGCAAACAGAGGGATGATCTGGGTTTTTCTTCCTCCCCAAATGCCAAAAGCTGATAAAGATTCTAGAGACAGGGCTGCTGGAGGGCAGCAGGCGTAGAAAGATCTAGAAAGTGGAGAACTTACCGTTTGAACGCGGGGCTGTAGGTGTATGCCGTGTTACTGCTCAAGTTATAGATGAACGGTAAGTGCTTGTGGATGTCTGCCGTGGACCAGCTACTGAAGAAGCTGTTCAATAAGCCTTGATCTGCCCCTAAACGGTGAACGTACACTCAAGGAGGTTAATCACGGATGGTACACGTGAATTCAAAGAACTCAAGATGTGTGTGAAGGGCTTAACATACACACCTGCACGCGGGGTCCCATTATGTCCTCTCTGCCCGCTACAACATGACCGTTTGTCTCAAAAAGGACTGATGGCCCATACCATTGATTTTAACGGCGTGTATTCTCTCCAAAATCCTCCACCCATAACCCAAACCATTGATAACAAACCCTTGTATTGTCCCCCAAATTCTCCACTCCTACCGCAATGAATTCTATCCAACATCCACGGTGCTCTCAGTCCTCGTCCTTACCCACAGATGATTCTTCCCCAGTCTACTCTTTTCTTTTATGTGACAACAATCCTAGCATTTTCCCCATCTATTAATGCCCATTCAAGTCAGATATCAGCTTCTCATTACTTACTTGAGTTGTTCCCTTTATTCTATATCAGGGCCTGGCCAACTGAGGTTTGTATCCATTTTTGTAAATAAAGTTTTATTGGAACACAGCCATGCTCACGTAAGTATTGTCAATGGCCACTTTCACTCTACAACCGCAGGGCTAAATATTTGCAGCAGAGATCATACGGCCCGTGATGCTGAAAAAAATCTATTATCTGGTCTTTAGAGAAAGGTTTGCCTACCCATTTCTGTGTGATCAGGATTGGGGAACCCTTCTTCCTACTCACTAAGGATATTTTCTTCAATGGTTTTCTCTGTTGCGTGTTTACTGACTAAATTCACTTATTCCTGTCACCCTGTCTGGCCACATTCTTCCAGTGCTTCTTTAACTGTCTTTGCCGTTCGCATATCTGGGGGAAATGAGGATGAGGCAGGGGTCTGGGTCCCAGAAACAGCCCCATCCTCTTCCACCAATTTCCAGCTTCCCGTCACTCACCATCAAAGCTGCCGTGGTCGGTGGCATGCTGCAGCAAGAGGCCATGGGTCTCCAGAGACGGTTGGAAGACAAATACACCACTGTTGAAGCAATCCGGCCAGCCGGGATCGGGGGCTGCAGAAAACTCTGTCCTGTCGAACAGCTCATCGATATTGGATAGCACCTGGCAAAGCAGAGCATGGGACCTGTCGCAAGACTTCTCTTACGTCCGGGACGCAGGTGACATATGCAGCAGAAACGTGAGGATGCTCAGACAATGTCTAGTGACTGGAAACTTGTGCCCATTTATTTAAAGATTTTATGTATTTATTTGACAAAAAGAGAGTGAGCACAAGCAGGGTGACTGAGAGAAGGAGAAGGAGACTCCCCATTGAGTGTGGAGCCCTGGTGCGGGACTCGATTCCAGGACCCTGAGATCATAATCTGAGCCAAAGGGAGATGCTTAACAGACTGAGCCACCCTGTTTTTTGGACTGACCCTTATTTTTGGTTTACATTCTAAAGAGAAGAGTGTGTAAGGCTGCTCTCCGGTTTATCTCAAGTGACTGAAGTGACACCGTGTCTGAAACTCAATTATTTTCTCAAGGTTCTTAAAATCCTCTATGGAACTCGCCTGACTGTGTATCCTCTTTAATCTAGCAAATGTGACCAAGAAAACTCTGAAAACACGTGAAGGGAGAGGTTTGCAAGTCAATACAATGTCATCAGTCGCCTTCCAGAACTTGCCTACTGATTACAGACGCCTCCGACACCCACTGCCTTTCTAAAGCGTATTCTGTTTGGAAAAAAGGACACAAGTCTCTGATTATGTTATTGGCCTTATTTTCCTCTGCACCCGTCCATGTTCCTACCCTGTTGCTTTGGCACAACTGAGACAAACTAGAACGGATGCCAACACCCAAACTTCATTTTACATTTCAACTTTCCCGTGGCTGTTTTTGAAAGTAGTCATCATAGGCTCCTACACGGCAGGTCTAGCCCCAAACAAGTGGAGGATGCCACAGCCTAAGAAGCCAGGTGTGCCGGTCCAGCCCGAACGATGTCATTCAAGGTGCAATCGAGGCAAAATATTTTTTCTCATTATTCTGATTTTTGTCAATGAAATCATGCATTATAAAGCCATCCTAGGGAAGGAGCATACCTTCAAGTCTGTTAGTGTCCTGGGCAGGGTTATCGCAGTGCAAACACTGTGTTATACCTGATTTTCAGGCACTGAATGTCAATGCTGGTGATAGAGATGCACGTTATTTGCTGGGAATCCACCTGTTAAGAATTAGCAGCCTCTGGGGGCGCCTGGGTGGCACAGCGGTTAAGCGTCTGCCTTCGGCTCAGGGCGTGATCCCGGCGTTATGGGATCGAGCCCCACATCAGGCTCCTCTGCTATGAGCCTGCTTCTTCCTCTCCTGCTCCCCCTGCTTGTGTTCCCTCTCTCGTTGGCTGTCTCTATCTCTGTCGAATAAACAAATAAAATCTTAAAAAAAAAAAAAAAGAATTAGCAGCCTCCGTAAAAGGGGAAAAGCATGGGAAAGGCAGCGTCTCTGAGGGGTTCCTTATCAAGTGCAGTGTCTGGTCCTCATTCTTCCCCTGTACTTACCAGAGTATCTGCATCCAGGAAGACACACTTGCTGTAATGGGTGAGGGTCCAACAGTGGAGCTTGGTGAGGGTGACCCCAAGCTCTGGCCTCTTCAGAAAGGCCAGGTGGATGTAGTCTGCACTGTCGATCAGGTTCACCTCGATTACCTCATCAAAAACCTTCGAGAGGATAACCCTGGAAAAGACACACGCCAGGTACTAGGAGAGCAAGGGAACACTCAACACAGGACGTGCTATCCCTTCAAGATGACACCCGTTTGCTACTCACACACATGAAACACCGATCCAAAACCCGATCAAATTCACCACAACCTTCATGTTCAGGCTTTATTTTTCCCAGGGAGCTTTGCACACTTTCCACTCATGCTTAAACCTTATGCAAACTTGAAAATCTTTACAACGGTACACAATTGTCTTAGGTAGACTGATTCCAGTATCCCTTAGGAAGATACTTCTCTTTGAAAAATGCATGGGCCATGGGAATGAATGCTGAGCAGGTAGAAACTGACAGATGTCCGCTACAATCTCGATCAGTTTTTGTCTTATGTATTGAAAACCTACATTGTTAGTTGCATACAACTTCAAGACTCAAATTTTGAAAGACTGTACTTTTTATCAAAATGAAATTTTCCTCTAGTCCGTTAATTTTTTTTATTTTTGCTTAAATTCTACTTCATCATAGGCTGGATTTTCTTGCGATGATGAAAAATGAAGGAGGAGCCAAAAAAAGATGGGGGCATGTCAAAAGGATATCAGCAGCCAATCAGATTTGAACAAGAAAACAAATTACAAACCTAAAGTATACAATGAATATTCATGGGTCCATACTAATATCATAATTGAAAAATAAGTAAATGGGGAAGAAGGAGCAGCAATCCCCTATAGAAGAATTCCAAATACTAAACGCATTAGGAACAAGGGAAACAGAAAATCACAGTTAGGCTAATACCACAGTAATAATTACTGCTGACAAGATTCATCGGTAGAGGCTAAAATCAACGGGTAAAGGTTTTGAGAAGAAATGGCATGTTTTCATAGGCTGAAGTATCTCTTCCAAGATACAAGCTTTTACATATTTGGAACATCTTTAATTTGCGTTCAAATTGCACTAATTTGGCTGAATACGGAAATCTCATTCCAAAATTACTTTGCCCGTGGGAGGATGGCAGGATGAAACAGATGACGTGATTAAGAGGTTCAAACTTCCCATATGAAGTGAATAAGTCACAGAGATGAAGAGTAGAGCATAGGGAATGTCGTCAATAATACCGTCATAATTTTGTACAGTGACCATACTCATTGTGGTGTGCATTCTGCAATGCACAGAGTGTCGAACACCGTGCTGTACATGTGAAACTAACGTAATACTCTATGTCAGTATACTTTAGAAGACACACACACACACGAAATTACTTTGCTCTACAACATAGGAGACATCAGCTCTCTCAACCTGACGACATTTCTCGGTTCGTGGTGGTCGGTAACGCCACCCCTCGGGATCAACATCGTTCATTCTGCTCAACGCTCACGGGGCATTCTCAGAGCTGAAACAGGAGAGGAGTTATTTCCTACAATCTGTTCTCTCTTTTGCTCCATTGGAAACTTCCAGAATTAGGCAGATGTTGGTGCTTCCGGGGACTATCTGTACCGGCTCGCACCTTACATTTTTTCGGTGCTTTTTTATCAAACGGTATTGAAAGTACTTATGTCTCTGAGAAAGTACTATGTCATCGCCAAGTTTCCCTTGCTTTTAACCCAGTTATTTATGGAATTTATGGCATCCTTAGGGCTGTATAAAGATCCGGGAGCAGGGGGAGTGGAGGGCAAAAGAAATATCACTCCATGTTGCTACAAATAGACTGTGATGTATGTCCTTAAATTCCTTTGTTCAGCTCTGCCTGTTTTCTCAAAATAAGTGCCTGGGCTCAGAATGAAGTTTCAAGACAATTTGTTTGAAGCTTTCTGCAGAAACATTACCCCACTGTGCACTTGGACCACACAGTCTGGAAGAGCAGAGTGGTGGTCCTCATACCCACACCCTCGGTCACGTTTGGTCACCTGTCACTGTTTGTCACTGGACCACAGGGCACTGTTCCTCAGCCCTCCCAATGACTGCAAACTATGTAATGCATCCTATAAAAGCTAACCGGTTCTGTAATACTGAACCTTCCCAGGATTCCTGGGTGTTTCTGAATATTTTACAGTTCTCCTTGAGTGGACCAAGAGACTAAAGAAAGTCAGTGTTGGCAGCTTTTGCCAACCCTGAGGAGACAGGAATGGAGGACAGGATCATGTGTTCTTCTGGGGTCTTTTTGGCTTTATCAGGACAGTTCTATAAAAAATATATATATATATGACTGCCCCAATCACTAGGGGGACTGATGGGCCAGCAGGCAACCAAGAAAGACCCCATGTTTCCTGTCTTGGTTCCAAACAAGCCACATGAGGACGTGTGTCTATGTCAGGGTCAGCGTTCCCAGCTCTGCGTCTGCGAGAGCCTCTGGTCTGACTCTGAAAGTCAGGAATCTGGACACAGGGGAAAGTGTTTCTCTCTGGGAGCTGAAGAGCTCATTTTTGGCAAGAGGAAGTGCACTTCATGTATCAATTAAGTTGAAACACTTTTGAGAGAATGGGTTATAGCCAATTTGCCTGTAGTCTAATGACGTCACCTGATGTCAAAGATGAAAGTCTGCCCCCCAAAACACCAACATTTACAAAGACAGTTGCCAACCTAGCTGGTCAGAAATATCCCCCGTGGACGTACTGATGGTTCATAGCCTCCACCGTTGCTACATTCGTCTGTCCGTTTGTGGAGCCTGGTTGTAAGACTTCTTGAATATTATATAGGTAACAAGCCTCCTCCCCACCGTAGACTTCATAAATGTGCTCCTTAGTTTGTTTGTTTCATCTTTTACTTTTACACATAGTATTTCTGACCTGTAGAGGTCCTGGTGTCCTCTCTTGCTTTTATTTAAGATGGCTTTCCCCACGTTCAGATGAGTGAAACATCCATTCATGTTAGTATCTGGGGACATTTTTCTGCAGATTGTGGGTTGTGAGCGGTGATCCTACCAGCATATGGCAGGTGGAAACCAGGGACCCTGTTCCACACCCTCCAGTGCCCAGGACTCCCCAACTCAGAGAGCCATCCAACCCCACATGTCAGTAGTGCCCAGGCTGAGACACCCTGATCTACTGACTTCTAAGATTTCTCTGTGCTTTAAAGACTTTACCTTTACACTCCCAATCTACTTGAATTCATCTTAGTACACATTTAGCTTTATATTCAAAGGACCACATCACTGCCTTTCTCTGATGGATGGATGAGCTGAATTACACAGAAATCATGAACGTCTTCCTTAGGGCACCATTCCTTTCCCTATGATACACCTCAAGGTGTTGCTGCTGTTGTGTACTTGGTGGCTTTTCTTGTCTATACGTAAAACGCAGCCAAACCTGTAAATCAAGTTTGGGTATCAAGATTAGGGCAGTTTCTTAAAATAAATGAACACATTCATTTTCTTCCTCAGCTCTGAGATAGCTCCAATCACATGGAAATTCATTCATTGTGGCCACCCGCACAGAACGTCCTTTATAACTGCCCAGGCTCAGAACCTTCTCCCAGATAAGCCTTTGATAACATTCTCTGTTTTCCACCCCGGGGCACTGGTGAGCAATGTTTTCTAGTCTTCTAGAATCAATGTGGGGTCATCTGAGTTTCCTACAAGGATCTAGTATTTTGTCAGGATTACCAGCAAAGTGCTCTGTGCCCTATTTGTTTTTAAAATTGAAATTGCATGCAAATGACTACTTTTTCACTTTCATTTTGGATACTTGTGTTTTCTGTCATCTTAATTTACTTTTAAATAATCCAACACTTGGTTTATTTCCTGTTCCCAGTTTTCAGTTTTTATGAATCTCTTCCTTCTTCCCTTATGTATTTTTTGTTTGTTTATTTTAAATTTTTTTTCCAACTGGACAATTTGTTCACTGATTTTAATTTTTTCTTTTTTTTTTTTTNTTTTTTTTTAAGATTTTATTTATTTATTTCACAGAGATAGAGACAGCCAGCGAGAGAGGGAACACAAGCAGGGGGAGTGGGAGAGGAAGAAGCAGGCTCATAGTGGAGGAGCCTGATGTGGGGCTCGATCCCACAACGCCGGGATCATGCTCTGAGCCGAAGGCAGACACTTAACCGCTGTGACACCCAGGCGCCCCTGATTTTGATTTTCGTATTTTTTGCCTAATGTATTTTTTGTTTGTTTTAATTTAAAAATTTTTCAAACTGGGTAATTTCTTCACTGATTTTAATTTTTGTATTGTTTGCCTTCTGTATTTTTTGTTTGTTTTAATGTAAAATTGTTTTGAACTCAGTAATTTATTTCTTCACCAATTTTAATGTTTCTCTCTAGAATGACTCCAGCTTTCCCCTTTGGTTTTATAGGTAGCATTCATATTGCTAGTATTTTTTTTAAAGATTTTATTTATTTATTTGACGGGGAGAAAGCCATTGAGAGAGGAAACACAAGCAGGGGGAGTGGGAGAGGGAGAAGCAGGCTTCCCGATGAGCAGGGAGCCCGATGTGGGACTCGATCCCAGAACGCTGGGATCCTGAGCCNTTTTTTTTTAAAGATTTTATTTATTTATTTGACGGGGAGAAAGCCATTGAGAGAGGAAACACAAGCAGGGGGAGTGGGAGAGGGAGAAGCAGGCTTCCCGATGAGCAGGGAGCCCGATGAGGGACTCGATCCCAGAACGCTGGGATCCTGACCTGAGCCGAAGGCAGACGCTTAACGACTGAGCCACCCAGGTGCCCGTATTACTAGTATTTTTTTAAGTATCATAGACTTTGATTTGTTCACTTATGAGTGTTTAGGAATTTCTGATTTAAACTGTCTAAGGGTAATGCAGTTTTTAAGTTCGTTTTGCCATTAATGTGTACTTTTATTACATTATAGTCAAAGTCTATAACACTCAATTCCTGCTCCAAGTGACACGTTAAATGCCTCCTTGTACCAGGAGTATAAAATCAATTTTTCTAGGCGGTCCATGGCTGATGAGAACAAAGATCACTGTTTACATAATGCATAGCATTTAGGAGATAGCTCATGCATTATGCATTAGATCAATTTACTCACGTGTCTGCTTCATTTGTGAGTTAAACACCAGGAAAACCATATAAAGAGACTCTCCCTCTACCATTCTTTGCATCTGCCTGTGTATCGAATAGGGTTTTCTGTACCCGCGTTACATGGTGATCGTCGGTGCGTAAAGGATCTTGAAGGGTGTATCTGAAACGTGAATTCTCCTCCTTATTATGTAACGTCTCCTGCCTGGATTCTCACAGTTAGAAAACCAGATGATCGTTTGTGCTTTTCCTTTCTTCTTACACGTGATCCAGTAACTCTGTCCATCGTTTATTAAATAAATAGAGCGGATAGAGGAGGTGGGTAAAGCAGGTGATGGGATTAAGGAGGGCACTTGTGATGAGCACAGGTGCTGTATGGAAGTGTTGAATCACTATAATGTACTCCTGAAACTGATATTACATGGTATGTTACTTAACTGGAATTTAAATTAAAACTTGATAAATAAAATATATATCAGATAACATGGGTCCTTTTTAAATGTGCTTAGCTTCATAAACACATTTACAACAATTATTTGCCCTCAATACTAGGATTTTACTTGTCTCCTTGTCCTGCCAGAAAGAACTTTCTCGCTAAGTTCTGTTTTTTGTTGTTGTTGTTTTTTAAGATTTTATTTATTTATTTGACAGAGAGAGAGACAGCCAGCGAGAGAGGGAACACAAGCAGGGGGAGTGGGAGAGGAAGGAGCAGGCTCCCAGTGGAGCAGGGAGACCGATGCAGGGCTCAAACCCAGAACCCTGGGATCAGGCCCTGAGCTGAAGGCAGACGCTTAACGACTGAGCCACCCAGGAGCCCCAAGTTCTGTTTTTTGATATAGCGTTCAGCTTTTAAGTAGCAAAGCCCCTAAGGACTTGCGTGCCTGAGAATCCCTTCCAACCACATTGCCAATGACCAATAAACTTGGCCGAATGGCTTCTTGGATGTATCCAGAAATCCGTATCACCACAACTTTAAAAAGTTGTCTATACACGGACATCTACGTTTGGGATCTTCATTTGCTTTTGTCACGCTTGGTGGTACCCGTGTTTCCTGGTGTTTCTTCACCTTAGGAAATCTTTTTCATATATACATCCTTGTTTCCAAGGTGGTTTCATTGGCTCTCAGCTTTGGAGCAGGCCCACCTGTCTTTTAAAGCTTCCTACTCTGTAAAGTTCTGCTTGAATACTGGGAAACATCTGACATTTTCCGTAACAATGACTCTCACAGTCTGCTGGGCAGATTACATGTAAGGGGGGGAGGTCTCTAAAAAGTTTAATTTGTTTAGTAATTTTTATTTGCTGCTAACATTTCTTCAGCTCACAACCAGGCCCCTTTCAACTCAGTCCATCCTAGCAGCTCCGTTTGTGACAAGTCTCTACTCCACGAATTTTACTGAAAGCACACCTCGGAATTTTTCCAAAGTGCTTCCGTTCCCTGCACTAACTCTTTCCCTCCCCTGAACTTAAGTATGATGGCCCCTCCTTCACTTGGGGAAATGTCTTGCAGGCTCCACGCTGATTTAAATTCTTCTGTGTCTTCACCTTGACACAAGAAGTAGGCTTTCCCACTTTGATGCCTCCTCACGGGGTGGGTGGGTTCTCCCTGTTCCCTCAGACTACCTACTCCGGATCCGAACTGGCCTTTCAGATCTCAGCCCCGAGAGCTGGCCAAGCGAACCTGACGTCGCTCATTTAATGAGTAGCGAAGGACAGAGCGGGAAACCGCTCTGGGGGCCATGTCCTTGCACTGAGCAATGAAGTCTCTGTGCCTACTACAGCCGGGCTGAATTCCAGTGGCCCTGCCCCAGCTTCCCTTCCCGGTGCCCCATTGCTAGCTGGGACAACCCCTTACTGGAGTGGCCATCAGAGTACCAGACATGAGCCCATGCACACTTTCCTAGGCTTCTGCAAACTCTGGGCCTCCCCATGTCCTCAAATGCTGCCCGCCCACAGCCTGACTCTTGTCTGCCAACCCCTGCCTCCAGGAAGGCCTCCTCTAACCTCCCAGTCCCCTTCCAGGCTCACCCCACACATGAACACCACAGCCCTGTCCACACTGCCCACAGCCAAGGGCAAGCTAGAAGACCCCATGCCCACGTGTCTATCACAAAACTCTTCAGTCGTTCCTTGCATTTATTTGCCCGTGGCAAACCGCAAGGTCCTCCAAATTCCAGACATCTCGACCTTGCCTCCAGAAGCCCCAAATTCATGAAACTCCGTTCTCACAGCAGCCGCCCAGAGAAGTCTCCATGCACATGGCTACTCCGAGCTGACAGCCATCACCTGGGAGCATCCAGAAGGAACAAATGGTCTCCCAAGGAACTCACGCCATGCATGACATTGTGGGGACACCACCGCGTGTGTCTACAGATGGAAAGGTCCCCACACTCGGGCTGGAAAGCACAACCCGCTCTACAAAACGGGCCGCCAACGGGCTCAGGTGTCCGCATTTGTGAGCACACAGTCGTAGCCCTGCGGGCATCCTTATCAATCTAAGCACGGAGTCATCCTTGACCTCCCATCTCAAGGCCGGCAGGGCACTCTCAAGCCAAGAGCACGCCGTTCCCAGACTGTAGGAGTCACGTGCATTCAGATCACTGCATGGGCACGTGGCTATTTCCAGGAGACACGTCATGGACCCATCACGGCAGGAACTTGCCCCACTTCCTTGTCCCTGCCGCCCATGCTTCCCTCTACAGACCTCGTGTCCACTGAGTGTGACCTCACTGGCTACCAAGGGGGAGTCTTGCTTAACCTGGGCTGGTGGTGTGTGCCCTGCCCTGCCCCCACCCCTCGGTCTCCCCTCTTCTCCCTCAGGCCCTGAAGCCCAGCCTCGCTGACCGCTGACCTTCGGACAGCGCACAGTGTCTCGTTATGGGGAGTAGACGGCGGAGTGGAGCATGACGAGGCGGGGACAGGCTGGGATCCCTGTTCTGCTACGCCTGCCCGAGGACTCTTGGTAAACGGGGGCAAGCCTGGCACCAACAGCACCCAACCCAAGGGGAATCGTGCGAATCACAGGAGTGAGCTTGTGTACAAAGCTCACGGAGGAGCCGGCCACGGGGCACCGTTCCCGTGGCTGTCAGGGGTCCCAAGCATTCCAGCTCTCAGGAGCCGCGCATCTGCTCGGCCCGACGGCTCTGCTCTTTGCCGCTCATCTATACGGATCCCACGCTCGGCCGGCCTCCGCGTCCCACCTGCTTGTTACGTCTCTAAGCCTGGCCGAACACCGTGCGTCCTGCCTTTGTTTTCCAGAGCAATCGAGAGAAACTCAGAGCTGTCCTTCGCCCCTAGACATGTACTCAGCACCACAACATAACACAGCCATGCACACCGCACGGCCCCCTGGAGGTACCACGACTCATCTTCCCGGGCAACATCCTACGCGGGGACAGAGACGCGCCAGGACGCAGAAATCCATTCTGCACGTTGCAGGGTTGTGCAGAACCACATGTGANTGAAGGCAGACGCTTAACGACTGAGCCACCCAGGAGCCCCAAGTTCTGTTTTTTGATATAGCGTTCAGCTTTTAAGTAGCAAAGCCCCTAAGGACTTGCGTGCCTGAGAATCCCTTCCAACCACATTGCCAATGACCAATAAACTTGGCCGAATGGCTTCTTGGATGTATCCAGAAATCCGTATCACCACAACTTTAAAAAGTTGTCTATACACGGACATCTACGTTTGGGATCTTCATTTGCTTTTGTCACGCTTGGTGGTACCCGTGTTTCCTGGTGTTTCTTCACCTTAGGAAATCTTTTTCATATATACATCCTTGTTTCCAAGGTGGTTTCATTGGCTCTCAGCTTTGGAGCAGGCCCACCTGTCTTTTAAAGCTTCCTACTCTGTAAAGTTCTGCTTGAATACTGGGAAACATCTGACATTTTCCGTAACAATGACTCTCACAGTCTGCTGGGCAGATTACACGTAAGGGGGGGGGGTCTCTAAAAAGTTTAATTTGTTTAGTAATTTTTATTTGCTGCTAACATTTCTTCAGCTCACAACCAGGCCCCTTTCAACTCAGTCCATCCTAGCAGCTCCGTTTGTGACAAGTCTCTACTCCACGAATTTTACTGAAAGCACACCTCGGAATTTTTCCAAAGTGCTTCCGTTCCCTGCACTAACTCTTTCCCTCCCCTGAACTTAAGTATGATGGCCCCTCCTTCACTTGGGGAAATGTCTTGCAGGCTCCACGCTGATTTAAATTCTTCTGTGTCTTCACCTTGACACAAGAAGTAGGCTTTCCCACTTTGATGCCTCCTCACGGGGTGGGTGGGTTCTCCCTGTTCCCTCAGACTACCTACTCCGGATCCGAACTGGCCTTTCAGATCTCAGCCCCGAGAGCTGGCCAAGCGAACCTGACGTCGCTCATTTAATGAGTAGCGAAGGACAGAGCGGGAAACCGCTCTGGGGGCCATGTCCTTGCACTGAGCAATGAAGTCTCTGTGCCTACTACAGCCGGGCTGAATTCCAGTGGCCCTGCCCCAGCTTCCCTTCCCGGTGCCCCATTGCTAGCTGGGACAACCCCTTACTGGAGTGGCCATCAGAGTACCAGACATGAGCCCATGCACACTTTCCTAGGCTTCTGCAAACTCTGGGCCTCCCCATGTCCTCAAATGCTGCCCGCCCACAGCCTGACTCTTGTCTGCCAACCCCTGCCTCCAGGAAGGCCTCCTCTAACCTCCCAGTCCCCTTCCAGGCTCACCCCACACATGAACACCACAGCCCTGTCCACACTGCCCACAGCCAAGGGCAAGCTAGAAGACCCCATGCCCACGTGTCTATCACAAAACTCTTCAGTCGTTCCTTGCATTTATTTGCCCGTGGCAAACCGCAAGGTCCTCCAAATTCCAGACATCTCGACCTTGCCTCCAGAAGCCCCAAATTCATGAAACTCCGTTCTCACAGCAGCCGCCCAGAGAAGTCTCCATGCACATGGCTACTCCGAGCTGACAGCCATCACCTGGGAGCATCCAGAAGGAACAAATGGTCTCCCAAGGAACTCACGCCATGCATGACATTGTGGGGACACCACCGCGTGTGTCTACAGATGGAAAGGTCCCCACACTCGGGCTGGAAAGCACAACCCGCTCTACAAAACGGGCCGCCAACGGGCTCAGGTGTCTGCATTTGTGAGCACACAGTCGTAGCCCTGCGGGCATCCTTATCAATCTAAGCACGGAGTCATCCTTGACCTCCCATCTCAAGGCCGGCAGGGCACTCTCAAGCCAAGAGCACGCCGTTCCCAGACTGTAGGAGTCACGTGCATTCACATCACTGCATGGGCACGTGGCTATTTCCAGGAGACACGTCATGGACCCATCACGGCAGGAACTTGCCCCACTTCCTTGTCCCTGCCGCCCATGCTTCCCTCTACAGACCTCGTGTCCACTGAGTGTGACCTCACTGGCTACCAAGGGGGAGTCTTGCTTAACCTGGGCTGGTGGTGTGTGCCCTGCCCTGCCCCCACCCCTCGGTCTCCCCTCTTCTCCCTCAGGCCCTGAAGCCCAGCCTCGCTGACCGCTGACCTTCGGACAGCGCACAGTGTCTCGTTATGGGGAGTAGACGGCGGAGTGGAGCATGACGAGGCGGGGACAGGCTGGGATCCCTGTTCTGCTACGCCTGCCCGAGGACTCTTGGTAAACGGGGGCAAGCCTGGCACCAACAGCACCCAACCCAAGGGGAATCGTGCGAATCACAGGAGTGAGCTTGTGTACAAAGCTCACGGAGGAGCCGGCCACGGGGCACCGTTCNCAACCCAAGGGGAATCGTGCGATTCACAGGAGTGAGCTTGTGTACAAAGCTCACGGAGGAGCCGGCCACGGGGCACCGTTCCCGTGGCTGTCAGGGGTCCCAAGCATTCCAGCTCTCAGGAGCCGCGCATCTGCTCGGCCCGACGGCTCTGCTCTTTGCCGCTCATCTATACGGATCCCACGCTCGGCCGGCCTCCGCGTCCCACCTGCTTGTTACGTCTCTAAGCCTGGCCGAACACCGTGCGTCCTGCCTTTGTTTTCCAGAGCAATAGAGAAACTCAGAGCTGTCCTTCGCCCCTAGACATGTACTCAGCACCACAACATAACACAGCCATGCACACCGCACGGCCCCCTGGAGGTACCACGACTCATCTTCCCGGGCAACATCCTACGCGGGGACAGAGACGCGCCAGGACGCAGAAATCCATTCTGCACGTTGCAGGGTTGTGCAGAACCACATGTGACTTGCGACGACGTCCAACCTTAAATCTCTCACTTCCTCTACGAGGCTCGCCTCCTTAGATGACGAATTGAGCGTACGAGCGTCGGACGCCCACCGAGTGGGCCGGAGCTCAGACCCACCGACCGTCCTCCGAGAGCAAGGCGTAGAGCCGCAGGAACCGGCCGGGCACGGGAAGGTCGTCTTGACTTACCTGAGCAGACTGGACACCTGAGGGGTGATGAGTACCACCAGCTTCCTGGTCGCACGCTGGTTCCTCAGTGACTGTCCCAGGACCAGCGCGCCCTGACAGTAGACGTCGTTGGTGGCCAGCGTCACGAACGCCTGGTCAGACACTGCGGGTGTGGACAGAGATACCAGAGTCACGTTCCTGGGGGATCTCAGGAGGTGGCGGGGCTGGCCGTCACCCCTCTCTCTGAAGCTTCACCCACTGAACCAAGTAACTGCTCGATAGATTACAGACGTTCACTAGGAACACTTCATTTCCTTCCTTCCTTCCTTCTTCCCTTCCTTCCTTCCTCCCTTGCCTTTCCTTGTCTTTCTTTCTCTTCTTCCCTTCCTTCTTTCCTTCCCTCTTTTCTTCTATCTCTTTCCTTTTCTTTTCTATTTTTTCTTGCCCTGCCCCCTTTCTTTATCTTTCTTTTCTTTCTCTTTCTCTTTTCCTTTTTCTTTCCTTCCTTCTTTCCTTTCTTTCCCTTCCCTCTCTTTCTTTTATCTCTTTTCCTTTCTTTTCTATTCTTTCTTGCCCCTCCCTCCCCCTGTCCTTCCCTTCCCTTCCTTCCTTCCTTTTTCTCTCTCTCTCCCTTTCTTTCTTTCTTTCTTTTTCTTTCTTTCTTTCCATCCTTCCTTCCCTCCCTCCCTCCTTCCCTCCCTCTTTCCCTCTTTCTTTTCCTTTCTCTTTCTTTCTCTCTTTCTTTCTATCTATCTATCTATCTATCTATCTACCTCTCTCTCTCTCTCTCTCTCTCTCTCTCCGCCCAATGTGGGGCTCAAACTCCCGTCCCAAGATCAAGAGTCACATGCTGAGCCACCCGGGCACCCCCTACGTCTTTTCCTTTGAAAACACACCAACACACGCAGACACATAAAGAGCGTAAGGAGCCTGCACGTGATGCCTTATTTTGCTCTGCATTCAAGTCTAAAAAACTCATCCCAAATACCTGAATCTGAGACACAAACAAAACAAAACATGTAAGCAACTGCCTAGTTATCTCAGCAAGGATGCAGATGCCTGCCCAACTCACAAGAAATAAACAAACAAGACAACAAAACAAAACTGTGCCCAGTTTCAGTGTCTCACTAGGAGGGAAAGAGATGCTGACGGGGGATCCAATTGATGGCAATTTCCAGTCTAAGTGCATCCTCGTGGTGGTGGTAGCTTTTATGGGGACTTCCAACCAACTTAATTCCTGCTCCCCCAGGAACGTGTTGCCAGGAGAGAGCCAACAGTTTAAAGAAATCCTGTGCAGGCTCCCGTGCTGTCTGCAGAAATTAAAATTCGCAGCACGCTCTACGGGGCGAGAACACACAGACCTCGCTTCTCAAAGAGCAGAGCGTCCTCTGCTCCCCGGGGCCAGCGGTTCCCGAAGCAGGGCCCAAAGGACTGACATTCACGATAAATATAATGCGACAAACGCAAGCTTCTGAGGCTCGGTTCCCGGGGGCTCAGGGGCTCCTTGACCTTTTACATTCCATGGGGGTGAATTCCAGAATGCACCTGTTACAACAGGCTCCTGTCTGCACGTTCTTGCTGCTGCTGCTACTTTCCCGAATTAAGAAGGGCGTGCAAATTCCTGACGTCTTCCCTGTGACTTGTGAGTTACACTCAGTGAAGTTTCAAAGTCAACTTCGCAGCCCCCCAAAGTATGTATCTATCTGTCTGTCCATCCATCCATCCATATCTATCCATCCACATATTCATCTGTCCATGCACCCATACATCTGTCCATCCATCCCTATGTCTGTCTGTCGATCTATCCATCCATCACTATGTCAATCTATCTATCTACCTATCAACCTACCTAACCATCCATCTACCCATCCATCCATCCATCCCTATATCTGTGTATTGATCTATCTATCCATCCATGCATCTACCCATCCATCTGTCATATCTATCTATCTATCTATCTATCTATCTATCTATCTATCAACCTACCTATCCATCCATCCATCCATCCATCCATCCACCCGTCATATCTATCTATCTATCTATCCATCTACCCATGTCATATCTATCCATCTATCCATCCATCCATCCATCCAACCATCCATCCATCCACCCATCTGTCATATCTATCCATCTATCCATCCATCCATCCATCCATCCAACCATCCATCCATCCATCCACCCATCTGTCATATCTATCCATCCATCCATCCACCCATCTGTCATATCTATCTATCCATCCATCCATCCACCCATCTGTCATATCTATCCATCCATCATATCTATCTATCATCTATCTATCCATAAATCCAC
The DNA here is from genome assembly GCF_002007445.2 of Ailuropoda melanoleuca. Classification (NCBI taxonomy): domain Eukaryota; kingdom Metazoa; phylum Chordata; class Mammalia; order Carnivora; family Ursidae; genus Ailuropoda; species Ailuropoda melanoleuca. Next base: position 1,658,875 of record NC_048238.1, on the reverse strand, counting down.
CCATCATATTTCTTTATCCCCCATCCATCATATCTATCATGTACCTACCCTATATCTACAAGGTGTTTGAGGGGCAGGAGACACCCCGTGTGGACATGTGTGAGACATGGGAACAAAGACGGGGGTCCTCCAGAGACCTAAGGGTGACCAGGGAGTGTCATGTGCAGAACAGAGCACGCTGCGACGGGCTGGTTGTGCACACACGAGGAAGGTGCAGCTGCATTGGCCCAAGGGAAGGTACGGGGCGGACTATAACACAAACAGCAACGTCACCCAAACTGGTAAGCGCATACACTGCATTGTTATAAGGACGTAAATGTAACTGCTATAACCAGCCGGTGTTATGAGCTGAACTATGCCCCCCACCACCATCCCTTGGCCAAACTCAGAGGAAGTCCTCACTCCCAGGACCTCGGAATGAGAATATATCTGGAGATGAGGTGTTGAAAGCGGGGATACAGGTAAAATCGAGGTCATTGGGGTGGGCCCTGATCCTGTAAGACTGGAGTCCTTACAGGAAGAGGGGATGAGGACACGACACGCACAGAGGGACGACCACATGAGGACACAAGGAGAACATGGCGTCTATATACAAAGGAGAGAGGCCTCAAGAGGAACCATCCTTGGCCCCGCCTGGATCTCAGACTCCCAGCCTCCAGGACTGGGAGGAATAAATGTGTGTTCTTTAAAGTACCCCATCCTTGGGATTTGTTATGGCAGCCCTAGCACCCTAATAAATCAGGGCATTAAACACAGGAAGCAGACCCAGTCATGCCACACCCACACCGGGGAAAAGGAGCACAGCAATCACTTGGTGACACACTCAGGTTTAATTTTACATGCAACTGCCCTTTTCAGGCTCAGAAACTCTTTTTCTATGAATCTACATTTCCATCGTTGTAACTGGCTATATATTTTGTACGTAAACAATTTAAGTTAGATCTTCCTCAAAGAAAAAGAAAATTTGCAGCAGAGCTTGGTTGGATAGTCCTAAAAAGAACATTGAATTCTTTCTAAACGGAAGGTAACACAAAGACATGAAAAACATCCAACTAGATTATTCCTACTCCTTTATCCTCTCATCGATCGCTAAGGACTCTGTTATCCCATTGGCGGGGTCTGTTTTGACTCAGCATGGTTGATAAATATGGGCCTCCTTCCCCGGAGACTTATCAAAGCAGACACCGGAACAATTAGATTTCCAATCATCTCATGTTTCAGACCTACTTTGTCTGAACACATCAACTGTTTCCACGTGAGAAACAGTCACGTGTGAAGCAGGGAGAGGCCAGGAGGTCCCGGGAGCAGAGCTGCTCCATGGTCCATGGAGGGGAGCACATCCCCTGGGAGGGCTTTGGGGACCCCAAGTGACGCACTGAGGACTGAGTCTCGCTGTGGCATCAAAGAACGTCCATGACCGTCCAAGGACACCGTAATGAGAGTCACCTGCCACCCAACATGGGTGGGGACTCTGGGCACTGCCACAGAGTGGGGAGACGCACAGAACATGGGTGGCTGTACTCCAACCACGGGTTTAAGGAAAAAAAAAACCCAGATATTCTCGCAACATCAAGTTCAGCCCGAAGAACGTGGTGGCTGAGAGTTTCATAACGAATCTGGCAGAAAGGTTCATTTTTATCCTTATGTGTCCTCCACTCGACCCATCTTCTATCCACCCCCTTCCCCCGAAATAACATGGCCAGCTTCCTCCTCGGCCCCTCCCCTCCCCTTTTACTCAAAGGTGGCTTTTGTTCCCCGAAAACATGGAAAACATGTCGAATACCCACTTCGGGTCTTTGAGCACATTCCAGGGCCGATGGAGATGCCTCCGAAGGTTGCTCTTTGAATGCTGCCATTATTCGGGCCCTAGCGGCTTTGGGGGAAAGTGGTTTTCACTCAGGAGACCTGTAAACCGTTCCCTGGAACAGAGAAACCGTTCTGCCTCTCCTTGGAGCAGAGTCCTACAGGGGGAACGACAGGAAACCATGCCTCGACCCCGCCTCAACCATCGTCCTTTCTGATGTCAGACGAGAGGAAAACAGCATGGGAGCTGCTCCCGTGATTTTACCAGATTGTTCCTCTGAATACAAAGTTACCTGTTGCTTAAAAAAAAAAAAATGGGCTCAAGGATGATCGGGTCTGTTCTGGTACAAGATGGGGCGTCTTCATGATAAAAATAGGACAGGCATCTCTCGTATGGGTTAAGGCCACAGTCCCATTATCTAATTTCTAGCCCTCTGAACCGTCCACATCTGACGTCCACAAACCCCCCCTAAAGGACAGGTGTGTAGGACTGAATCTGACCCTCCGTGGGGGCAGGGGGCAGGCCTTGCCCTAAGCCCCAGCCATGTGGCCATCCGAAGCCTGCTGTCCTGCTGGGGGATTACCCCAATCTTTACTGGAATAACAGAGTATGCCTGTGGTCTGAACTCGGGAAACCCTAAAGGCATTGTGTTCCTAAAGTTTTAGGGGCATGAACTTCTATCTGCCTACCAGTCCGTCAGAAACGCACTCAGTGCAATTTTATGCCCAAGAAAGGAGCCCATCTAAACTCCTAGGGCTGCCCTCTTACAGAAGGGAAATTCAGGAATCTCAAGGCTCCCTGACCAGGGTATCAATGGACCCTTCCCAGCGGGTGAGGCTCACCCCATCTCCATCTGACTGGGCAGCACCAGTCTCTGCAAACACAGGGACACGCTGGGGAAGCATTGGGGAGGCGAGGCCCTTGGGGTGATTGTGCGGGCAAAGTGGGGGTTCTCCCCAGAGTAGATCAATCTCACAGGTGCCAGAAGGAACAGGGACGCTGGACACGGAAAGCGTTCGCAGACTCACCCGGCATGGTTTGGGCGCAGTGGGGCCGACGTGCGCCTGGGCTCTCTTGGGCGTGGTGGGTGGACTCCGGCGCCCGGAGCAGGGCCTAGCAGAGGCGTGGTCTCCAGAGAACCCTCGCCGATCTCCGATCTCTGGGCCTGCAGGCGACAGCTTGGCATTCCAGACACTCGTAGCTGCAGCCCCAGCCCAACGTCCCCCTACCCTTCCCGAGTCACCTGGGCCCCGCTAAACCTAAGGGACCTCCAGGACTCCCTTGCCCTGCAGCTCACCCTCCGTGCTCCTGGGCAGCCTCTGTCCTACAGCCAGGCTCCCCTCGACCCCCCGTCCTTGCCCCGGAGTCACCTGCGACCCCTCTGCGCCCTGCCTATACTCCCCTTCTGGGACACTCTCAGGCCCTTGCCCGCCCGGGTGTCAGAAGCGCCCCCGCCGCTCCCCGCACTTCCTCCGGGTTCCCGTGGGTACTGTGCTCCCTCCCGGCGCCCCTCGACTCGTCCCGCCGCTCCCCAGTTACCTGCGGCCCGGCTGCGCCCCGCCCCTCCTCCGCGCTCCCGGAGGCCCCGGCCCCACGCGGGGCTCGCGACCCCGTCACCCCCTTTCTCGCGAGGACCCCACTGCGCGCCCCACCCTGCATACCTCGTCCCTCGACTCTCTGGCAGCCCGACGCCCCCGGAGTCCCCGGCACGCCCAAGCGGCCTCCACGCCCCCACACCTCCTGCGCGCTCCCGCCGCCCCAGCCCTCCCCGCGCCCGCCGCCCCGCGCCTCCCTCGCGCCCTCAGAAAGCCGCGGAGGGGCCTCGGCCGCCTTCCGTTCCTGCGCCCCGCCCCTGCCCCCCGCGGCCCCCTCCCCGCGGAGTCCGCGAGCCCGTGGTTTCTAGGTTGGACGTTTAACCTTTACCCAGCCCGCTCCAGAGTCAATGTTTGCAGTGGCCCGGAGGCCTGGGCCCAAGGCCAGCCGGCTGCGCAGGAGAGGCCACGCTTGGAAACCTACCCGCGGGGACAGCGGCACGCTCGAGCTTACTGAATTCGGGGGTGGCGAAGGAAAGAGTCGAGCACGGGCGCACGCAAGGACGCGTGAGAGGATCACAAGGTAAACGAAGACTTGGCGCCTCAGCGCTTGAATCCAGGCGCGCATGGGCGGATGCCCCGGGGAGTGCGTGCGTGGGTGAGGGCGCGCGTGCGCAGGCGGGAGTGCGGCTGTGTGGGCCGGCGTGGAGCGGGAAGCCAGGGGAGCGGGCCGTGCGCTCCTGACTTGGATGTGTGAGTGGCCGGCCGCATGCGTGAACGCAGGAGCATATCCACGCATGAAGGAGGAGGGAGGATGTGCGCACACGAGTGCGTGAGTGAGTACGGACAGGGATAACCGAATGCGTGCGTGCGTGAATGAAGGAGGGAATGCAGGAATGCGGAATGCGTGGGCTCAATGCGTGCATGAGTGAGTTCATGTATGCATAATTGGATGAGTGTGTGAAGGTCCAGATCCATGAATGAGTGAGTGTGCGAAAGAGTGAATGAATAAATCAAATGCATGAACACGGGAATGAGTGAATGCGTGTATTCATGAATGAATGAATGTGTGCAGGAGTGCACGAATTATCAAACGTATGAACAAGCGAATGAGTGAGTGCAAATATTCATGAATGAATGTGTGCAGGAGTGAATGAATGAATCAAATGCATGAACACGGGAATGAGTGAATGCGTGTATTCATGAATGAATGAATGTGTGCAGGAGTGCACGAATTATCAAACGTATGAACAAGCGAATGAGTGCAAATATTCATGAATGAATGTGTGCAGGAGTGAATGAATGAATCAAATGCGTGAACACGGGAATGAGTGAATGCGTATTCATGAATGAATGAATGCGTGCAGGAGTGCACGAATTAATCAAATGTATGAACAAGCGAATGAGTGAGTGTAAATATTCATGAATGAATGAATGTGTGCAGGAGTGAATGAATGACTCAAATGCATGAACACGGGAATGAGTGAATGCGTGTATTCATGAATGAATGAATGCGTGCAGGAGTGCACGAATTAATCAAACGTATGAACAAGCGAATGAGTGAGTGTAAATATTCATGAATGAATGAATGTGTGCAGGAGTGAATGAATGACTCAAATGCATGAACAAGGGAATGAGCAAATGCGTGTATTCATGAACGAATGGAGGTGTGCATAGCAGGTGTTCATTCTGGAGACCGCCAGTGTGGAAGCGGTCAGTATGATGAGTGAAATTGAGGGAGTCGTTCAAGTCAACCGTCCAGAACTGGGCAGGACAGGGAGGCAGGTAGCTTGGGTGTGGATCCAGGAGCCGCCATTTTGAACCCTCCCGCTCTTCCTCCAATATAGTTGAATGTACAGAGAAAGGGGAGCACGGGGGGAGTGGGTACCCAGGGATGCTACCCTGGAGAGCTGAACACGTTGGACACACACCTTGAAGGGTCAGAAGAATGTGGGGTAGGAGTTGGTGTCAGGACAGGAGACATGTGAGCCATGGAGACTCATAAAGGGAGAGACGCGTCTGCCAGATGGGCCAGGAGCTCCTGGGGGAGGAGACAACTCTTGGCTGGGCCATGGGAGAGCATAGGGACCAGTGCTCAGAAACACCAGGCAACTACTTCCGGAACTCTCCATTCTCTGTGGTCCTCCTTAATCCAGCACGTTGTCATTGTCCACTGGCTGAGGTGTCCAGGGGACATATATCTGCAGGGGGAGTTGACATGCTATTGCTCAGGAACAAAACAGCTGGGGCTTCCTGCTGGGCTGGGGGAGGAGGAGAGAGGAGTCCTGGCGGGGAGCCACCTCCCCTCTCACCAGCCCCCTGCCCAGCAGGTTCACCCTGCATCATGTCTACACCATTAGCCTACATACCAACAAACAAGGTCTTCGTATTATTACGAAAACGGCTTCTCTCAACCCCCCACAGACGTCAGGGGTGTCAGGGAACCCCCACTTAGGGTTCCACATCCCACACTTGGGAACCGGCACAATGGAGCCTCCAGAAGTGAAAGGAAAAGGTCCAAGAGGACATCCCAGATGCTAACCCTCGTTAACGATCGTGACCGTCAGGTGGGGATGTCATCTGTCGCCCATCAGACTGGGATATTGCCAAGCAATGTTATTCTTAGCCCGATATTATTATTACTATAATCCCAGCATCTCAGCTTTCCTAGAGCAAGGCTTTGCTGGATTTTATCTGGTTCCCCATTGTGACAAGTCACCCACTCGTGACCTCANTATTATTATTACTATAATCCCAGCATCTCAGCTTTCCTAGAGCAAGGCTTTGCTGGATTTTATCTGGTTCCCATTGTGACAAGTCACCCACTCGTGACCTCGTGGGGAACGGGGGCTTGGCATGCTCCAAAGCCATTGGGGCTCACTGGCCTCAGAAAAGAAGGGACAGAGACAGAGAAGGGAAGGGCTCCAAGTTCCATAAGCACCTGTCCATAGAGATAGCACCTCGAACAATGACCATCAGCCTTGGGGGATAGATATTGGTGGGGATTTTCACCCCACATCACAGACAGGCCCAGAGCTGTTAAGGAATTGCTGGCAGGTGCAGGCGCTGGCAGGTTCAGGCACTGGGCAGTGCTATCTGGAAACCATGAGTGTAGCGCCCGCCTCACCACACTGACCATTTTCACACTCACCGTCTCCAGAATGCACACCTGGAATGCACTGGTCTGTCCCAACAGGAAGGTGCACAGAGATCTCAGCCTCCACCATGGGCTGTGTGCACATGCTTGACTCCTTTTGGAGTCTGGACAAGTATCTGCAGGGCTTACGGAGGCTCTAGAAGGTTCCTCAAAATCCCTGCAGCCTCTGATCTGGCAGTGGGAGCATCAGGATCTGAGAAGTATCTGGGGCGAGCCCCCTCTGGTGTCAGTACCCTGTTTTCTATCCCCAGCTTGCCAGCCTGGAAGAGGAGAAACGTTCTCTTGAAACTGGACACGTGGGGGAAGGGTCAGGTCCCACGTGAGTCCTGCTCAGGCCCCGACAGCCCACTCGCTTCCAGGAGAAGGCACATGTTCCCTGTCCTCTGTGCTGGTCTTCCTGTTGGCTCCAATATTTGCCAAGTGTCCCCACACATCCGTGCCATGGCTCGTTCTGTTTGGCCTCATTCTGGCCTCAAGTGAGCAAACTGTGGAGTGCTGTGTGCAGGGGCCCTCCTCTGAGGAATGGATCCTGGGACAGACCTCCAACAATAAGAGATCTATTTCCAAATGTCCCAGACAGCTCCTGCCTCCTTTACCACATAGGGCATTGAGGTTCCCAAATTGTCCCCTTTCCATGGGTTAGAAGTTACCCACTAGCAGGATTTCCACCTGGCACTAGTGAATGTGGGGTGGGTCACTCTCTGAGGTGGGGCATCCTGGGCACCGTAGGGTGTGGAGCACGGCCCCTGGTCTGCACCCACCAGGTGCCAGGAACATGCTGTTCCCTCCCTCCATTGTAACAACCAGAAACAACTCCAGACATTGCCAATGGTCCCTTGAGGGGCAGAATCACCCCTAGGGTGCTAACCATTGTGATGAATGGATGGATGGATGGTGGATGGATGGATGGATGTTTGGATGATGGTTGGATGGATGGAAGGATAGATGGATGAGCAGATGGATGGCTGGTGGTTGGATGGATGGATGTTTGGATGGGTGGATGGATGGATGGATGGATAGAATGATGCAAGATAGATAGATAGATAGATAGATAGATAGATAGATAGATAGATATAGATAGATAGAATGGATGGATGGGTAGATAGATAGATAGATAGATAGATAGATAGATATGATGGATGGATGAGCAGATGGATGGATGGATGGATGGATGGATGG